>NC_059365.1:30817500-31120625 GCF_019703515.2 Myxocyprinus asiaticus
CAAATTGTGAAGGTGCAATTGCTTTAATACGCTATATTTTGTGAGTAAAAAAGTTAAAGAATTTGTCACAGGTCTCTTGAGTAATGTCCAAAAAAGCATCTCTCATAGGGTGTAAGACAGAATGGATAGTATTAAACAATGATAATGCAAATGGTCCAAAAGTAGAGATTACCTTAGAGAAAAACTTAGCTTTTGCCTCTTTTACTGCTCTTTGATAGTTTGTTAAAGACACCTTTAAGATGTCAAAAGTGACCTGAAGCTTGTCTCTTTTCCACTTTCACTCCGCTTTTCTACACTCTTGTCTAAGAGCATGGGTGACGTTATTTAGCCAAGGCTGTGAAATGCCCTTAATTCTCCTTGGCTGGAGCGGAGCATCATTTTCAAGAGTGAAAAAAAAGGATTTATTGAAAGCTTCAACCAGTGATTCAGTACTGACTTTATGTGAGACATCATCAGTAAAATGCAATAAATAAAATTGAATTCTCTGATGCTTCAACAAAGTATTGAGCAAAGGCTGTGAATACTTATGTACATGGGTTTTTTGTTTTGTTTTTTTTTTAAATAAATTTGCAAAGATTTCAAACAAACTTCTTTCACGTTGTCATTATGGGGTATTGTTTGTAGAATTTTGAGGAAAATAATGAGTTTAATCCATTTTGGAATAAGGCTGTAACATAACAAAATGTGGAAAAAGTGAAGCGCTGTGAATACTTTCTGGATGCACTGTATCACTGCGTGACACCAGTCCAGAGAGAAAGTCTGAAAATTGTTCAATAAAGTCCCTATTCAATCTGGGAGGTCTGTACACAAGTGCACATAAGGCAGGACCCAGGGCGTCAGACTTTAATAATTAGGCTTCAAAACTGGAACACATGTCCATAGGTAGCATTCTGTATTTAAAAGAGTTTCTAAAAACAGTGGCAACACCACCTCCTCTCCCTGAAGTCTGTGGAGAATTTAAAAAGTCACATATCAGACCTCTTTGTCTTTCTTAGGCTAATTTTATTTTTCATATATCCTAAATACACACAATTAAAGGGATAGCTCACCCCAAAATTAAAATTCTCTCATCATTTACTCACCCTCGTGCCATCCCAGATGTGTGACTTTCTTTCTTCTACTGAACACAAAGATTTTTTTATAAGAGTATCTCAGTTCTGTAGGTCTGTACAATGCAAGTGAATGGTGACCAGAACTTTGAAGCTCCAAAAATAAATAAATAAAAGCAGCATAAAAGTAATCCATAAGACTCCAGTGGTCAAATTAATGGTCTTCTAAAGCGATACGATTTCTTTGTTTGAGAAAAAAAAAAATCAATATTTAAGTCCTTTTTTTACCATAAATCTGCACTTTAACTGTAACTTTCAAAATGTGAAAGTGAAAGTGGAGATTTTTAATAAAAAAAGGGCTTAAATATTGACCTGTTTCTCACCCACACTTAACACATCGCTTTTTAAGATATAGATTTAACCACTGGAGTCATTTTGATTACTTTTATGCTGCATTTATGTGATTTTTGGAGCTTCAAAGGTCTGGTCACCATTCACTTGCATTGTATGGATCTACAGAGCTGAAATATTCTTCTAAAAATCGTTGTTTTTTGTTCAGCATAAGAAAGAATGTCATGCACATCTGAGATGGCGTGAGAGTGAGTAAATGATGCCAGAATTTACATTTTTTGTGTGAACTATCCCTTTAAACATGATTTTTAACCTATTTCAATAATTCACAATATTTGATTGTGATAGTTTTAAATACATAGTAATGAATAGTTTTATGATGGATTTTCAAATTTTAAGATGGAAACTTCTAGTCTAGGAGAAAAACAATAACATCTAAACATTAAAGTCCCTTTAAACAGGAAGAGCTCTCTAAGGGCGTTCACCAATGAGCACTCTTAGAGCTGTTGTACACCTATTGGTCAATTTACTCTTTTAAACTCCATGAGCTGATTTATAACCTCAGATGTTATTTTTACTCCGACCATAAGAACATAAACGGTACTCTCACTCAGATACACCATTGTAAGTACGATGTCTTATTTATTTTTCTTTAAAATTGCCACTGACTCTCTCACTAAATCATCCCAAAACCAAACATGTTTGCCGACGATGATCTGACGTACAGCTCACATTTGTTTCCGAGACCAACAATGTCTAATGTCAGGTTTGTTTTCGATGTGTCAACTAGATTTGTTTATGATAACCCGTCATTTATTGATTTTTCACAAATGTTTCTCTGATGTTACAGGGATTTAAACTATTGTCTCAAATGTGCTACACTCTTAACGTCGGTTTAAGGAGTAAAATTATATTTAAATGATATGGAATAAAAACACCCGTGAAGAATGTTTTAATGTCTTTTAATCTGTGTTTGTACAGGATTCGTATCAAACCCAGTACAGCTGTTTGCTGAGGTTGCCATGGCGCCGACTAAGGTAAATTGATTTACTGACCTGGTAAGAATGTAAAGAATGAAATGTAACATTCAATAAAGTAAACAGGTAAAGGAATATTTTGGTGTTTTATGTATTTTAGGACAGTTATTTGGAGGTTTTGATATTATTGCTCAGTGTGTAATTATTTATGGGATTGCTCAAGGACGTGTAAATATAAAACAGCAACAGCACTTTCACTTTCTTTTCCTTTGTTCACAGGTTCAAGAGTTTTAGGTTATTTCGGTTAATATAACAGTATGATATATTAGAGTGTTGACAAAACAAATGCTTTGATTATTCATCTATACAAATTAAACGTAATATTACATCAGTATTATTGTCTGCTAGTATGATGTGAAGCCGGAGCCTGGAGATCTCATTGAAATCTTCAGAGTTGGATACCAGCACTGGGCTATTTATGTGGGTGATGGTTATGTCATTCATCTGGCTCCACCCTGTGAGTTATTCACAAACATAATAGATGTTTCATAACATTCAAATACATATTATGCTACATTTATCACAGAATGATCATTAACAATAACTTTTTCTACTGTAAAAATAAAGGTTAAGCCTTTAACAGATAGAAAAGGTTTTGTTTTCTTTCTTGATCCATAGCTGAGCATGCTCAAGCTGGGGCCTCCAGTATTATGTCTGTATTGTATGACAGAGCCATAGTGAAGAAAGAGGAACTTTGGAGTGTAGTTGGCAATGATAAGTACAATATCAACAACCTTCTGGATGACAAATATGAGCCTCGGCTGGTCAGAGATATCATACAAGAGGCCCAGAGTCTTTTGGGAAAGGAACTTCCGTATTGTGTGTTTAGAGGGAACTGTGAGCACTTCGTTACAGAGCTGAGATACGGGAAGCCACAGTCTCGCCAGGTACAACTGATTTTCATCACCTGACAATTTATGTCTGCTATAGTGTGATTGTGTGTTAGTCAGTTATAGTGCTCTAACAAATGTTTATTATGAAAATCTCAGGATTACAAAACTATTATGGTAAAATACAGTGGCAAGAAAAAGTATGTGAATTGGAATTACCTGCATTTATGTATACATTTGTCTTAAATCTGATTTGATCTTCATCTAAGTTACAATAATGAACAAACACAATCGGTTTTAACTAATAAAACACAAATTATTGTATTGTTCTTGTATATACTGAATAGATCATTCAAACAATCACAGTGTAGGTTGTAAAAAAGGATGTGAACCCCTAAGCTAATGATGTCAACAAAAGCTGATTAGAGTCAGTAGTTGGCAAACCTGGCATCCAATTAATGAAACGAGATTGGAGGTGTTGGTTAGAGCTACTTTGACTAATAAAAAGCACTCAAACATTTTGAGTTTGCTATTCAGAAGAAGCATCTGCTGATGTGGACCATGTCTTGCAAAAAAGAGATCTCAGAAGACCTACGATCAAGAATTGTTGCTTTTGCATAAAGCTGGAAAGGTTTACAATGTTATTTCGAAGAGCTTAGATATTCATCTGTCCACAGTTAGACAAACTGTCTATAAATTGAGACGATTTAGTACTGTGGCTACTCTCCCTAGAAGTGGCCGTACAGCCAAGATGATTCAAAGGGCACACTGCAGAATGCTCAATGAGGTAAAAAAGAACCCTAGAGTGACAGCTAAAGACTTGAAGGAATCATTGGAACTGGTTAACATCTCTGTTCATGAGTCTGCTATCTGGAAAACATCAAACAGGCATGGTGTCCATGGCAGGAAGCCACTGCTTTCCCCCCCAAAAAAAAAAAAAAAACATTGCTGCATGCCTGAAGTTTGCCAAAGACCACCTTGACACTCCACAAAGCTACAAGGAAAAGTTTCGAGGGATGATGAAACTAAGGTTGAATTGTTTGGGAAGAACAAGCAGCACTACGTATGGTGTAAAAAGGGTACCGCGTACCAACATGAGAACATCATCCCAACGGTAAAGTATGGTGGAGGAAGCATCATGATTTTGGGCTGCTTTGCTGCTTTGGGCCCTTGACCATTTGCCATCATCGAGAGAAAATTAATTCCCAAGTTTATCAAGATATCCTACAGAATAATGTCAGGGTGGCTGTGCACCAGCTGAAGCTCAGTAGAAGTTGAGTGATGCAGTAGGACAATAACTGCAAACATCTAAGTAAATCCACTACAGAATGGCTTCAAAAAAAGAAAATTAATCTTTTGAAGTGGCCCAGACAGAGACCAGACCTTAACCCAATAGAGATGCTTTGGAATGAGATCAAGAGAGCCGTTCACACCAGACATCCTACGAATATGTCTGAGCTGAATCAGTTCTGTAAATAAGAATGGTCCAAAATTCCTTCTGAACATTGTGCAGGTCTAATCCGCAACTACCGGAAACGCTTGGTTGAGGTTATTGCTGCCAAAGGAGGACTGACCAGTTATTAAATTCAAGGGTTCACTTACTTTTTCCACAGCACTGTGAATGTTTAATGGGATATGTTCGGTAAAAACATGAAATATTATAATTGTTTGTGTGTTGTTAGCTTGAGCACACTGTTTGTGTATACTCGTGACTTTGATGCAGATGAGATCACATTTTATGACCAATTAATTCCAAAGGGTTCACATATTTTTTCTTGCCACTGTATTTGTATTAAGTTCATATACGCTTTGTCTACATTAACGGTGATAGGCACTCCGCTTATCACATACACATTTTCTTTAATTTTTCTGTCCATTCTGACAGGTGCGAAAAGCGGTGGAGATGGGTGTTGGATTTGGCCTTGCTGCAATGATTGGCTTTGGAGTTCTCGCAATTGCTGCAGACATATTTGGTTCAAAAGACAAAGAGAAGCAGACGCAGTGAGCACTGGGAAACGAAGAACTGAAAGCACAGTTGTGGAGACCTTTTAAAATTGTAAAAATAATCATTAAAACATCAATCTAGTAAGTTGTCTGAACCCATTGGCCAAAAAAGTCAGTGTAGGCTTAGTTTTATGAGCACAAATGGAATCTTCATAAACAGAACGTTACAGCAAAAAAACAAAACCATCCCATCTGTTGTTTGGTAACAAAGCAATATTGCATTTAACCACTGTTAAAAAAATTACAAAAGCTTCAAGGAAACTTTGATGTCATACTTTATATTTTGATACCTGTACTAATGTTTTGATGACTACATAACTGAAAATAAAATATGTTACGTGATAATATTTGAATTATTCCTTAAACTAACATGTTTGTGTCTTGGTGCCATTAAATCTTTGACTGGGTCCAAGTATGTCATTTGTAAGGGGTTTTACAGTTGGTGGTTTTACAATGTAAATTCTAATAAAGCAAAAATAATTGTGCTTGTGTAATATACCAACGTGCTTTCTGGGTGCAGTTTACAAACCATTTACAAACAAGAAAAGATAGAAGGTTAAGTCATCCTGTCTAATGTATGGAGGGCAACTTTGTGTTGCTGGCCTGAATTACAAGAGATCAATGAGAACTTTGTTACCATTTGCTGGACCACATTCTTGCGACAACAAAGCAATGTGAAACCAAACAACTGAGCAACCAAAACTCTGTACATAAGATGTCCTAAGGCAGACTGTGTCTGTTTATTATCGTACATAAGTTGGATTTTACATCTGTGTATACAGTACATGACCAACTCCATCTGAAAATATTGCACCAGCTCTCACAGACTTGTCTCGTTAACTAAAAAGAATCATCTGTTGAATTAGTTTATATTACAATATATGCAGTACTACCTGCTTGGAACAAAAATGAAGGCACAAACCAGAAATAAGAACATCCACCCTCACCATGTCATATGGCAAACAGAAGTCCAGAACACCTTTCAAGAGTTGTAATCTGTCTTTGGGCCAGTGATTCCATTGTTTTGAAAATATTAATCCATTTATACATGCTATAGTAATGACACTGACCCACCTTGGACCATGATTAAGTTAACAGCTGTCTGCATCATCCATTTTCAAAAGTCCACAATCAAGCCATAAGCAGTCTGTGTTTAATGTATAATCACTGTACATACAAGATATCTAGGATTACATTTTTCAAATCTCCCTTGACTCCTAATACCTCAAACAAGTGTTCATTCCAGCAGACATGGGAAATGGATAAAATTTGTCTCTACTCTTCCCTTTTCCAAGTCGGCCAATGAACAGACAGCTGTGAGGCTCCTCCTCTCCGCGTTCACGGAATGTTTCTTTAAAATCTCGCACTGACCAAGTCCCTTCATCTTCAATTAATGATCAGTCATAGCCTTTGTACTGCTCTGACCTCGCTGCGCCTCCAGTGTTAAGCCCTAATACTCAGTCCAATTTGCGTGCGCCCAGTTTGTGAGGAACCTTTGCTGCCTTGCGTTCTGCCCGTTTGGCCTCCAGCTCCTTTCGTCTTTCTTCTCGTTTCTTCTTTGCCAATTCTGCCTTACTTTGACCTGAGGAAGTAAAAAAAGAAAGTGTGGTTACTTAGAATAATTCAGTTTAATCTAACTAAAAACACAACAGCCTTTCAGTGTCAAGAAGAATCTGCAATGTGTAATCTGGAGCAGTGGTTTTCAAACTGGTCCTGGAGGCCCCCCAGCACTGCACATTTTGCATGTTGTCCTTTTCAGATACACCCAACTTAAGTCTTGGAGTCTCCACTAACAAGATGACGAGTTGAATCAGGAGTGTTTGATTGAGGAGACATCTAAAATGTTTCGTGTTGATGGGCCTCCAGGACAGGTTTGAGAACCACTTATCTGGAGAAAGGTTCTGACCTTGATCACCATCCAGCGACTCCCAATTTTCTTCTGTTCCCCAGTCTCCTGCTGTGTCTACATCCCAGCCATCAGACTTCTGTGACAAATAAGCACATTAATTAGTTCACTAGAAAATGAAAATAGTCATCAATCACTCACCATCATTTTCACTGATAAAATGACTAGTAAGATTTACTTAATTTTTAAGTAAATTTTAATGGTATCAAATTAAGTAAAATCTACGTCATGATATAATGTTGATTAATGCAAGTAAATTTAACAAACATTTTGTAACTTTTACTTACAAATCTTATGTTAATTTAGTAAAGTTTAAATTAACATTTTAATGGAAAATATTGAACTTTTCTTATAAACAAGTTTAACCATGTACCACTGACAACCATCCTTCCTTATTCTTTTTTCACCACCAGTTCTCAGTCTCTGTATTAACTTCTCACCCAAAGCCCTCCTGTCCTTACCGGCGTAGCAGCAATGGTATTTGTTCGTTGTGACAAATTGGAAAACAGATCAGATGTTGCTGATTTTCCTCCTGCACCGTCCCAGTGGTAATCGCTAGCCAATCGCACCCCTTCCTGGCCAGAGCTTAAGCTGGCACTCTTTGGATCAATGGCTGAGGGGTTGGCTTTAATTCGTGGGGTTTGGGCAAAACTCTCAGCCAGACTTCCATCGTCATCCCAATCGTTACCCCAGCCCTCATCAGCAGGTGAACTTTGACCCTGACCATCAGCATCTTTCTCATTGGACCAGCTGTCATCAGCATCCCAACCAGAGCTCCAATCAGAACTCTGCTTTTTCACCGCCTCAGAGGATTTCCTACCCACCTATGGAATGATAAAGAATATATTATAACCATTTTCAACTTGCTGAGTAGTTTTTTCACACTGTGTCATGGGCATTTACAACACAGAACAATTCTCAATGCATCTAAATTTTTCAGAGACAACATAGTGTTACAAATCTGCGATTACGGTTCTGGGGCGAAAGTGTTTTTCAACTGTTTGTCCAATGTAAACTTGCCTTTGACACGCTGTGCCACGTCATAGAAGCATCACCATTTTTAGTGTTTCATTTTGTGTAAATGAAATTACACATCAGAATGACCTTAAACTTCATTGTTGTCAATCAGCGCAAAACTTGTTTTCTGTGGCTGCGCATACAAACGAGCATCTTTGTGAATCGTGATACATACGGTCCCTCGATTGTGATTCCTGAATAAATACATTTATCAGCTTTAGGGCTGTCATGTTTATGAAATTTGACTTACGATTAATTGTCACACAAATTGTAATACTTTTGTCATAGGTGTATGTGTGTAAATAAACATTAAGAAGTCATTTATTCATATTTACCTTTTACATGATTTCCTTTAAGGCTTTAAAAACTTATGAATTACATTAAAAATCATTTTTTAAATAGTAAAATATCTGTCTCTCTTTTTGGTTAACTTTGGTCTTGGTCCATTTTGCATTTACACTGTTTTTGTTGAAACCTAGCCAACATGAATAGCTATTATTATATTATATTATATTATGTTATGCAATAGTAAAATATTTAACCAAAATTCTTCGATTTCACCAGTTATTTCAAGGCTCTCCATTAAACCTACAATCCCTTATTTCACATGAAGAAAAACCTTTGACATTTCATGTTTATTCATCTCAGACATTAAACAGGGCTCCTCTGTGTCACTGCGTGTCTTTAACACTGCGTGTACATACCAGTAACGACAAATAACATTTGCCATTACACAATCTTTTTTTTTATCCCCTTTTCTCCCAATTTGGAATGCCCAATTCCCAGTACTTAGTAGGTCCTCCTGGTGGCACAGTTACTCAACTCAATCTGGGTGGCGGAGGACAAGTCTCAGTTGCCTCTGCTTCTGAGACCGCCAATTCGCGCATCTCATCACGTGGCTCGTTGTGCATGACACCGTGGAGGCTCCGCATGTGGAGGCTCATGCTACCCTCCGCGATCCACGCACAACTTACCACGTGCCCCACTGAGAGCAAGAACCACTAATCACAACCACGAGGAGGTTCATGACATGCCTAATTCCTTTTATGGCACAGAATGTTTTTATAGTGCCACAGAGACACAGTGTTTACAGTTTTCAAGGAAATCAATCTACGAATGGCTTACTTATAGTTGTCTCTGTTTAAACCCCCAGTCATCAAATGAACAAATCAGGAGGATAATGGTGATCTCTCAACGTCCAAATGTCACCTACATTGCTTTTCTTGTGTGTTGAGGACACAGCCGACCAATCAGAATGCCAATCGTCTGGATCTGTCTGTACTTTTTCAGGGTCCTGTGGGCAAACAGAGATAGCTGGCAATTATTTAAATTTCAGTGTTCATGTCTAAGCAAACTTTTAACACTTTAAAAGGTCAAGGACTAACAAAAATAGTAGAGACTTTGCATAATTTAAATAACCACCAGTCACCTCAAGGCTTCCCCAATCCTCATCCTCCCACCGATCTCCATCTGGCTCTGCCGTTTCCTCATTTGACATCTCTGATTGGATGCCACGTGCACTGGAAGTCTGTGTTCTCGTTTCAGGGTCTTAAAGAGGAGAGGAAGTTAGTTGATGAGGTAAGAACAAGGCACTTCAAGTTGATTTTTGCTTATAATCTAATTTCAATAATTGATTATTAACTTGCCTATTTTTTAAAAAAAACTGGGCATTAAGTTTGGTTGGTAGGTTAAAAACTAGCATATCAACCAATGGAAGTCAACAACTTGTGAATTAGAAATAATATTTTCGGATGCCCCGAACGAGCGTGAATGCTTTTTTGCATATTAAAATACTTCAGTGTGCCAACTGGTTACATAAATTCTATTCTTCCTATTCAAGATTTCTTCCTTTGATAATCTTCATTCCATTTGCTTTAGTTATCACACTTTAACAATCATGCTTCACACCTTTGCCTGCAGTATTTGTGGTTACTGATCCAGCAGTAGGTTGAGGGGTAGGGCTGTTTTCGGCAGGTTGTGGCTCCGAACCAGCTGGAGCATTTCGAATGAGTTTGGAGGTGAGAGATGAGACGCCCGTTACTGCCCATCCTGCCCACGTAGCAGCCGACCCTCCTGTCTGTGCTGACATAGTCACATCCTTTTCTGCGAGGAAACAGATAAATCATTACGTTACTACATTTAACATGCATTTTAATTTAATTTCTGTTATTTCAGAGGGGCTGGTGCAGGACCATTTTCACAGACTTTGTATTTCCAACTTAACTGCTGTAATAGGGTTTCAAATGCGACGGGGCTGTTAGTGACACAAAATTTGGCATCTTTCTCTCTGACTGCGGCAATTCACAGTTCTCAACTTTTTTTCAAACCCTTTGGAATTAGCTGGTTTTCTGTATTAATTGGTCATAAAATGTGATCTCATCTTCATCAAAGTCACAATTATAGACAAACACAATGTGCTTAAGCTAACAACACAAACAATTATAATATTTCATGTCTTTATTGAGCACATCCCGTTAAACATTCACAGTGCTGTGGAAAAAGTAAGTGACCCTTAGATTTAATAACTGGTTGATCCTCCTTTGGCCGAAATAACCTCAACCAAGCGTTTCCGGTAGTTGCAGATTAGACCTGCATAATGTTCAGAAGGAATTTTGGACCATTCTTATTTACAGAACTGATTCAGCTCAGACATATTCTTAGGATTTCTGGTGTGACCGGCTCTCTTGAGGTCATTCCAAAGCATCTCTATTGGGTTAAGGTCTGGTCTCTGTCTGGGCCACTTCAAAAGATTAATTTTCTTTTTTTGAAGCCGTTCTGTAGTGGATTTACTTAGATGTTAACGGTTATTGTCCTGCTGTATCTCCCAAATTCTACTAAGCTTCAGCTGGTGCACAGCCACCCTGACATTCTCCTGTAGAATATCTTGATAAACTTGGGTATTAATTTTTCCCTCGATGATGGCAAGCGGTCAAGGGCCCGAAGCAGCAAAGCAGCCCTAAATCATGATGCTCCCTCCACCGTACTTCACTGTTGGGATGATGTTTTCATGTTGGTATGCGGTGCCATTTTATGCCATGTGTAGTGCAGCGTGTTCTTCCCACACAATTCAACTTTAGATTCATCAATCCACAAAACATTTTCCAGGACATTTTATGTACCCATCAGGTGTAATATTTAAGCAAAAACACACGAGAGGTCATAATGTATATTGTGGTTATTGGATGGTTATTTTTTTCTGAATTCCGTATTCGACAGTTTAATTACATTTTATATCAGTAATTATTCTATTTTATTGAAATGCACAAAACACAAAGGGAACATTACCTTGATCCTGAAAACGCATCCATGGCCATGTGCTGAAGTTCTAGCTTTTGAGATTTCGCAATAGCAAAGTAGACATCAGATTATTTTACATGTTCTTTGTTGCAGCGCTGTTAATAAGCATAATTTGTGGATTTTCCAAAAGCTAAAACTTGTCGCACATGTGCGAATGGGTTAAAATTTATATTTGCACGTTATAATTTTATCGCAAATGCGTGCAAAACTGTCGCACTGTACAGCCCTTCATCTAATACACACACACATTAAGATTATTTATTTATTTAATTACATCTCACCCTTTTGCGCTTTAATAATTACACCAGCACACATCGCAATTTTAATTAGATTAATTATGCATTTAAACATTCATTTTCATCCCAATTATGACATAGCTAATGCAATTGTTAAGACTGGATTCAGTGATTCCATCCATGTTTTGCACATCGTGGAAATGTGGTAAATGTGGTATGAGTGGACTCCGATCGTTGAATTATTGAAAATTAATTCACATGTGTAAAGGCTGCATCACCATACTACCACCTCGGGGTTTGAATTCATTTTCATTACCATGTTTTTGTACATGTAACAAAAACCTTGTAAGCAACACATAGTTTTATTATACTAAAATATTTCCAAGGCCAAATAATTATTTTCCAGGACATTTAGGAAATTTTAGAATTTTCCATGACTGGAAAACTTCCCGGTTTTCCAGGATGTGTGGGAACCCTGGTTTTTGTTGGAAAGCAGCGGCTTCCTTCATGGTGTCCTGCCATGGACACCATGCCTGTTTGATGTTTTCCAGATAGCAGACTCATGAACAGAGATGTTAACCAGTTCCAATGATTCCTTCAAGTCTTTAGCTGTCACTCTAGGGTTCTTTTTTTACCTCATTGAGCATTCTGCAGTGTGCCCTTTGAATCATCTTGGCTGTACGGCCACTTCTAGGGAGAGTAGCCACAGTACTAAATCGTCTCCATTTATAGACAGTTTGTCTAACTGTGGACAGATGAATATCTAAGCTCTTCGAAATAACATTGTAAACCTTTCCAGCTTTATGCAAAAGCAACAATTCTTGATCGTAGGTCTTCTGAGATGCTTCTTCTGAATAGCAAACTCAAAATGTTTGAGTGCTTTTTATTAGTCAAAGTAGCTCTAACCAACACCTCCAATCTCGTTTCATTAATTGGATGCCAGGTTTGCCAACTACTGACTCTAATCAGCTTTTGTTGACATCATTAGCTTAGGGGTTCACATCCTTTTTTACAACCTACACTGTGATTGTTTGAATGATCTATTCAGTATATACAAGAACAATACAATAATTTGTGTTTTATTAGTTAAAACCGATTGTGTTTCATTATTGTAACTTAGATGAAGATCAAACCAAATTTTAAGACAAATTTATACATAAATGCAGATAATTCCAAAGGATTCACATATTTTTTCTTGCAACAGTACCTCTATACATTGGCTGCGAAGTTTAGACTGCTATAGTTTACTTCCACTTTTCAAAACTGGAAATGTAGCAAGCGTCTATTAAGTTGAACTGCAAAACACACCTTTGCATTACAAAAATACATTACCTATTTCTGCTAGTTTAGAAGGGTCTTCAGAAATGGTCTCCAGTTTACTGAGGAAACTTTTTATGGCTTTGAATGCCTACAAGAACAGAAAACTTTAGACATTGGATATTCTAATAGTGATGAATGACACACCTAAACTGAAAAACATACAAATACATACTGTGACATTTTGTGTCTCTGCTGTGTATTTACTTTACCTGATCTCTGACATTCTTGTCCGGGTCCACAGTCAGTGTGCAGAGTGTGGGCAAAATACGACTGGCGCTCTCAGTCACACTGTAAAATTGATGAGTGGCAGCGAATCCCAGCACACCAGCTGCACGCGAGGCAGGAAATGGGTCTTTAGTTGCCCGTGAGAATGCAGAGATTAATACACGCTGGCGCATCTAAGAAAAACATGTTAACGAGACACAATATGGTAATTAATAGAGGTAAAATGTCACGTCTGTAAAGGATTTAGGGTTCTTGTTTGTATTTACCCCAGCATTGAGGTAGGAGGCGATCTTGCCCAGGCATACGGTGGTGTTGCAGCGGATGGGGCCCTGATCGTCCCGGGCCTGCAGTCGTGCAAAGTGACGCATTAACTCCTGATTTAAATTGGTCTCATTCAGTTTAGGGGCCAACAGGAGCATGGACTAAAGGGATAAAAAGAAAAAGCATAACATCCAAATAAACATATCTCTATGAAAAGCTAGATTTGGGTATTTGACATAAAAAACTTTTAGGAAGTCGATACTTCCTGCGCATTTTAAACATAATTTTGATCATTCTAATGCATGCAGCTTTTAAGAGTTTATATTAAGAGAAATCTTGGAATATGTGGACAAAAAATTAATTTGTCACACCACAAATATTTCCGTATTCATTAATTTTAATAAGATTTTTTACCTAAAATCTCGATTTTGATAAAGAACAAGTCCATGGACTTTTCATGGTTATGCATCAACCACCCATTTATTTCCTGCTTAAATTAGTTTTCATATAGTAATAGTATTATAATGACCCAAAGAAGCAGCAAAGGTAATTTAAAGAAATATTAAAGACAAATTCCTGCAATATGCCACTTATGGGTTAAACTGAGTATCAGAACACCAGAGAGGAGAAAATATAGAGCATCCATGTACCTTTACTGTCTGCTCTCGGATCGCAGGGTTCGTGTCTGTGAAACCATGAACCACGTGTGGAAAAATCTGGGAATTAACTGCTGCTTCATTCAAATACTGAATAAACTGCTCCATCTGACATTTATAAAGAGAAAGGGTGATAAAGGAGGAGAGACAGAGTGAGAAAAATAATAATTTACATATACACCATAAAACAGTGGACTCATCTATACCTGTTGTAGTAATCGTATCCTCATTGCCCGGTCAGTAGAGGAGAACATCTTCACTATAACTGGAATGATTTTCTGCTGGTACTCTTCAGCTGACAAATACTTCCCTACCTAACAGAAGAAAAAAACAACATTGAATCTGTATTGAATGCCCTTGACATGTACTACTTAAGATGCTCACATTTCTAAGGTTTCGTTCTGCTCTGAAAGTAATGTGTAAATAGAAAATGGAGAAATTGTCTGGTACCTTGAATAGTGGTGTGAGGACGACAGCGCCAGCATTGCCAAACTCAAAGGCTGTAAGGAGCTGAGGCAGCACTTTGTGTTTGCAGAAATCTTCAGGAAAAGAGTCCAGATTCTCACTCAGGTCCTGGAAGAACTGCTGCTTCTCTGCTGTTTCCTTAATCTACACACACACAAACAAACCTGCATATCAGTGACTTGTATGATTCAGTACAATCATTTCTAAAATCCTAATAATATTGTTAGTGCATTAACGGAGTTAAAGGGATAGTTCACCCAATAAAGATAAGATGTCTGTTTGCTCATCCAATGCAAGTGATCCACAGGTTAATCAATGTCTTCTAAAATTGGTTTTGGGTGAGAACAGACCAAAATCGAACTCTTTTTTCACTTTACATTTTGCCATTGCAGTCTCTACGCACGGTCATGATTCAAGCTCGATTACGTAGAACGCTTTTATGCTGCCTTTATGTGCTTTTTGGAGCTTGAAAATTTGGTCACCATTCACTTGCATTGTATGGACAAACAGACATCATATCAGCATTAAAATATCTTTGTTTGTGTTCCACAGAGGAAAGAAAGTCATACCAGTTCAAGATGACATTACAGTGAGTAAATAATGAGAGAATTATAATTTTTCAGTGAACTATTCCTTTAAACCAAAAATGAAAACTTACTTTAAGCGTGCATGGCTTTCTTTCACCAATGTAACACAGGAGTTGTGAGGCAGAATGTTAGGGACTGACAGACTCAGTCACCATTTAAAAATTCTCCTCTTGTGTCCCACTGATGAAAGCAAGTCATACGGTTTGCAACAACATGAACATGAGTAAATGATGACAGAGTTGTCATTTTTGGGTGAACTAACCCTTTAAATCTATGACTTAAAACTGGGCCAAAAGATTGATTACTGAACACATCAAATATGCAGGAAAATATTTAGCCATTTATTCAGTGAATGTATGAATTATTTCTTATTTTTAAGGAGAGTCTCCTTACAAATACAATACAGAAAAGAGTCTGTCTGACACAAAAGAGACACAAAAGAGTCTTTAAATACCTGTATCTCTTCCAAAAATAAATTGCTCTCCACAAAGCTGTTGTTCATAAAGCCTCCTGGAGATCTGCAGTTCAGGAGGAACCGGGCAGGGTTGGGACGAACCTTCGGGTTTGCCCCCACCAACTCACAGTAATGCTGCACTAACTGCTTTGGAATCTGTGTGACGTACACAGGGTGGTTTTAGAACCTCTGAATATAAACCTATGATACTGTATGTCTCAGCTTAATGAAACTGGAAATGCTTATGCACAACTACTTTACATTACAAAGGATAAACAATGATCTAGTACCTTGCCGATAGATCGTAATGAGGCGGCGCGTGGTAAAGGTCCATTAAATACTTCCCAAATGAGACAACCAAGGCGCCACACATCCCCTGTCCTGTGTGGAGGTAAAAAGCCAGCACATTCAGTCCATTAGAAGTGCATTCCAATAATTTACATTCCAGCCAAAAAAAAAAAAAAAAAAAAGACCAATACTGAGGACACTAATTCAACAAGGTGTTTTCTGCTTGTAAATGTTACCATTTCTCTCCACCACTGCTGGGGCTCTCTGGAGGGTCATATTTCTCCAGGTCAGTGTTGATCACTTTTGGTGGCGGTAAAGAGGATGAGTCTTCCTGGTCTGAGGTCACATGATCCAACCCTCCAAGTTTCCATTCACCGGCACGGTCCACAAAGATGGCCCACATGCCCAAGTTATTATGGAGGAGGTGGCAGTCATTCACCAAAAAGCTCAGTGCTTTCTGACGGAGGACGGGTGACAGCAAACTGTTTCATTTAGAAGTTCATTTAAAATAAAATAATAATAAGAAGAGGAAATTGTCTTTTCTTCGGAACTTACCACAATCTGATGAAGGCCCCATGACACCTCTAAATCACTAGCTCCACCCTTCTCTGCCTGAACTTTCAGGTGGGCAGCCAGAGGGGTCACTGGTTCTGTAACGATGTATAAGCTTTTCTCTGTCTGATATCAAACGAACAGGAAAAGACAGAAGGCTTTGTGAAATTGTTTTTTCTTTATAATTAAGATTAGGATAAATCTAGGATGCATTAACTCGTAAAGTATTCCGCTAACAAAATTATCCAGAATACTTCTTGGGAAGGAGTCTATTATTGACAAGGGGGTACATTCACTATAATGAGCTCACCTCAACCTTAATGATCAAGAGCAAAGGAGAGCAAAAGAAAAGAGGAGCCATTGTTTCAAGAGAACCATATCTTAAAAATTCACCATCACACTGATAAAACAACTTTTCATCGGTCAAAGGTCTTTACCTCCAACCCATCTACGTAGGACAAGATATTGGGATGTCTGAGAGTTTTTGTGCGTTTGAAAGCTGCTTTAGCCAGCTGTGTCTGCTCCTCTGTTCCCTGGGACACCTCGTACACAAAGACTGACACTGGCTCACACGTTGTCTGGAATAAATGTGGATAAAAGTTAGGGCTGTGTCAATACAATCAAATATCGATATATCACGATACTTTTACTCATGATTTTATATTGATACTTAAGATCCATATATTTAGATTCAACTATTTATTTAACTATTTAAGCATTCACTTCATATCCAGCAGTTCAATAAATAAGAAGCTGGTTGTCTAAATAAAAGCAAACTCTGTGCATTCCATTTGTCACTGAATATTGTCTATTTTAATATCCTTTCTGTTCTTTACAGTCATTTGTTGAAAAAAAAAAAAAAAAAAACAACAAAACAAACATTTAATTATAATCACACATCAGCACCATTCGACCAAAACACTGTCAAAGTCCCTGCCGCTGGTCATAAAGAGACCGTTTTAGCACTTGTTCTACATAACAATGTAAATACTTGTAAACAAGACAAATTAGGAATGTAAACAACAAACATGTTACTGTGTGTGTGTGTGCACACGTGCAATATAATATTATATCTGCAATTTCAAGACATCATATTTTGTTCATGGAATGCATGTACTTTGAATATTTTTAAAAACTTCAAAATGTGACTAAAATGATAAAGAAATGAAATAAAATAAAATATTTTTGTAATTTATCAAGTTAGATGGTCCCCTGTATAAATAATAACAGCATCAGCTGAAAGACAAATTCTTTCATACTGTAAGCAAAACAGACATTATAACTGAAATATACCAAAATGATTTGGAATTGAAAGCTTGTAAATCGGAATCATGATATCGTATCGTGACGTGTTTCGCTATACATTTGAAGTCAGAAGTTTACATTCACTTAGGTTGAAGTCATTAAAACTCATTTTTTAACCACTCCACAGGTTTCATATTAGCAAACTATAGTTTTGGCAAATCATTTAGGACATCTACTTTGTGCATGACACAAGTAATTTTTCCCACAATTGTTTACAGACAAATTGTTTCATTTTTAATTGACTATATTACAATTCCAGTGGGTCAGAAATTTACATACACTAAGTTAATTGTGCCTTTAAGCAGCTTGGAAAATTCCAGAAAATGATGTCAAGCCTTTAGACAATTAGCCAATTAGATTCTGATAGGCTAATTAATAAGGAGAAAATTATATAAGAGGAAGTGGTTTTCATTAAAAAAGTATTTATATCAATGACTCCATTTTGCAAAAATAGGCTTTACAATATGGTTATTTATTATGTTAACTGATTGTTATTGGTTTTCCAGAAGAAAAAAAATACAATACTGCGATATATATATATATATATATATATATATATATATATATATATATATATATATATATATCATTATCATGATATAAAAAAACTCCTATTGTGATATAAGACTTTGGTCATATCACCCACCCCTAACCTAGAGATGAACGTAGTTTGGTGTGAAAAGTGCAAATCAATCCCAGAATAACAGCAAAGGACCTTGTGAAGATGCTGGAGGAAACATGTAGACATGTATCTATATCCACAGTAAAACGAGTCCTATATCGACTTAACATGAAAGGCTGCTCAGCAAGGAAGAAGCCACTGCTCCAAAACCGCCTACAGACTACAGTTTGCAAGTGTGCATGGGAACAAAGATCTGACTTTTTGGAGAAATGTCCTCTGGTCTAATGAAACAAAAATCGAACTGTTTGGCCATAATGACCATCGTTATGTTTGGAGGAAAAAGGGTGAGGCTTTCAATGGACCAAAATTCCAGTAACTTATAGTGAGAAGCTTGTAGAAGGCTACCCAAAATGTTTGACCCAAGTTAAACAATTTAAAGGCAATGCTACCAAATAATAACAAAGTGTATGTAAACTTCTGACCCACTGGGAATGTGATGAAAGAAATAAAAGTTGAAATAAATCATTCTCTCTACTATTATTCTGACATTTCACATTCTTAAAATAAAGTAGTGATCCTAACTGACCTAAGACAGGGAATGATTTCTACGATTAAATGTCAGGAATTGTGGAAAAACTGAGTTTAAATGTATTTGGCTAAGGTGTATGTAAACTTCTGACTTCAACTGTATGTATCATATAGTGAGGCTGCTGGCGATATATAGCAAATAGTAAAAATCAGCAGTGTAATTCAGGTAGATTATGAAAATCAGCATTTCTTGTTTGTATTATCTAACTGTCAAATAAACCAAGCCACTGATACAGCCTGTAAAATAAATTAATTTGATGGTAACATCATGCTTGTCATTCTGCATGTCATTCTAAAATCAATAGTTTCTTCAGATCTACTCAGTAATTCTAACAAATGATCAGATCCAGTTATATGGCCTGTCAGGACACGTACTGTAAACACTAGCACAGCAGCCTTTCCCAACTATTAAACTTATCACACATAAATCCATAAATTATGACAGTTTGACAACCTTTACAAAGAAAAATAAATAAATGGATGCTAACAATTGTGCTTTGTCATATAATAATCACTGAGCTGTCTAATGTGACAGCAGTTTTCTGTTGACGTGGCCACAGCAACGTAACGTGGCTGCTCTTGTGATAAAATGACCAAAGAAACCTAGTTTTCTTCAATAAATGAGCTTATAATCTAACCAATACATCCCCCAATAAAACTAACCCTTGACTATTAAAACGTATAGCTTGCCGAAAAACCACGTGGTGTTTTTGAGCCCTCTGTATCTGTACTACAGTCTGATGAGCAATGCAAAGCGAGCCACAGTTAAAACTCTAGTCCGAGGCCTCAGCGGCCTGCTTCGACATTATATGTGTGTTTTATATTCATGTCAACTTATTTTACCTTGCGCTTGCCCCGACTAAGGGTCCATATGCCGGATCTTTCTTGGTTCTCGGGTATAATTTCATAGTTAAAGTCTCTGATAGGATCCCGTGCGAAAAAGGACCACATCCTTCAATAGTATCCAACTGCAGTCCCGCAGTCCAGCCCACTGTGTTGCTGTAGGACGGATAGTGGACCGATAGAGGGAGCGACTGCTTTGCGATGGACCAGCCACCTGCCCGTCACATGACCAGCCCGAGATAATATCGGATCTTTCCGGAGCTGAAACGCTTGTGTTGCATGTTTTTCTTCATTGAATATGGCGTTATTGGCAACAGCTGTGTTTTTCTTACGCTTCTAAGCAGATAAAAGCTGCAGATGATCACACACAAATTAAAACTCTTTCATTATTTACTCACCCTCATGTGTTCCAAACCCTTATGACTTTCTTTCTTGAAAATATCAGGCAGAATGTTACCTTCAGTCACCGTTCACTTTCACTAAATGGAAATAGATTGCAATGAAAGTGAATGGTGAAAGTGAGTGGTCATTCTGTGTAACATCTCATTCCCTTACGACTCAGTGCACTTGACATTACGTGCTAATGCATATGGGGAGTTGTCCTTCCACACGACCTAGTTGAAACCTCTCTACAATAATGCCAATATTCTAATATTGGCTATGGTGTTTGAGCCCCGCCCATTTTAGGAGCAAAGCTGTCTGCTATAAAAGCAGGTACACAAACACCATTCCTCAGAATTTTCTTCCTTCAAGACAGTGATTCATCTCTCGTCTAGAAGCCCTCTACTGCTTCGCCAGCAACTACACAAGTCAGCGGGCGAAATCTTCATGGCAACGAGAAGACTCTCTGCTCCCCTGCAATGCTCTGGCGAACATCACTCTGCCTCACAAATTGATGCTTCGCTGGTGAACCGGCTCCTTTAGCATCCTGATTCCCCGCAGCGCTTCGGCAGGTGTTGTGTATCCTTACAAAGCAATTGCATATTGGATATTGTGTGAAATATATATATATATATATAAAAGAGTCGCTTATGTGTTCGCGTCTTTTCCTTGTGCGAGAGGCACATCCCGCCGTCAGATCAGCATGAGAGCTGCATTCATGGAGACAGACTACCCTCACTGTGAGGGCATGAGTCTCAAGAAGCTGTGCTCTCGAATCGCCCTCGTTCTGAGGGATGATTCAGCCTCACGCACCCTCCTACCTGCCTCTTCTGTAATACCCGAGGGGTCACACGAGGAGGTACGGCGGGGCCACGAGGTTGAGCAGGATGAATTTGAGGTGGACCTCAATCTCCATTTAATGCATCTATGCCGATACATTATGTGTGTGACTCGTCTCGACCTGGTCTCGTTCGGTGGTTCTGATGCTGGGGATGATGATGATGTCATGTCTCTTGCTGCATCAGGCGAGTGGTCAGTGAATGATGCTGCCGCCTCTCCCCCAGCGAGGGCGAGGAGAGTGTACGCGCCACTGACAAGGTGATGCATTGCGTCCTTTCAAGGGCTGTCAAAGAGCTCGATATCGAGTGGTCTCCTCCAGAGGAACCTACACAATCTCGCCTTGATGAATGGTTCCTGCAGTCCGGACGCCGTCAAGCGAACGCTTTCTCGTAGGTCTACCCCGTTCTTCCCTAAAGTTCATAATGAACAGTCAAAATCCTGGCGTGCGCCCTATTCAGCTCGCCCGTGCAGCGATTACATCCTCTCCAATGTGGATCATGGAGAAGAAAACTGCCAAATGTTGCTGCCGAGCCGCTGGTAAAGCCAAGCCGTGGTCCAAACGAAGGCAGCTGCCTCAGCACAAGCCCTACACCGATGGAACCAACCCCCCACCCACCCCACCCCCGGCAGCAAAGTGCTCCTGACACACAATACTAACGCGTGGCGAGCTCTTACTGGCATTCCGACAGGGTGTTAAAAAACGAACGTTTTTTAACACCCTGGTTAAAAAACGTTCGTTTGGTTATATGATCCAATTTGCACATCGACCGCCCCATTTCAATGTTGTTCTGTCTTCCACTGTTCCGTCCGAAGACGAGCCAGTGTTACGAGCCGAAATACACAATCTTCTCGCAAAGAACGCGATAGAAGTTGTTTCCTATGAATTAATAGCCAACTGTCCTGCTGCGCGAATGCGTGGCAAGTCCTCACGGGCATGTCAGAGCTGGTGTTTACAACGATCGAGCACAATCTGTGGTCCAACCACATGATATGCCGGTGTTGCATGCACAGACTGCGACGCACACAGCGGGATTTACAGCCGTTAATTCCTCATTCTGGAGAAGGATGACAGGCTTCGGCCATTTAAGTTCTGAGATGCTTGAATTAAGCGCTCACGATGCACCCATTCAAAATGTTAAAACACATCTAATCACACATCCATCCTCAGGACTGATTTTCAATAGATCTGAAGGACACATATTTCATGTACCATTTGCACTGCATTACAGGCGGCTTTTTAGATTCGCGTTCAGGGAACTGCGAATCAGTTTAAAGTCCTTCATTTCAGTCTGTCTCTGGCTCCCCGCACATTCACGAAATGTATCGATGCGGTGCTCGCCCCATTGAAAATGAACGGTGTGTGTTTTGAATTACATCAGCGATTTGGTTATTACTACTACTTTTTTTGACAGCCCTACTACTACTGAGTGAACAGAGACTTGCTGCTTTGCATATGGAAAATCTGGTCAACTGTCAACTGGCAAAAAGCACACTTTTTCCCAGCCAGTAAATCTCCTTTTTAGGAGTTCATGCGTATGCACCTCATGAATGAGCGTGTACAGACCATTCTTCGGTGTCTGTTTCAGTTCAAACTGAAAAACATTACCACTGAAGTAATTAAATTTTCCTGTGCATCGTGGTAACTTGCCACTGTCTGGCTGCTTTAGCACCATGGACAGCACCAGCCTTCTACTAACAAGATGTTATGCTGGGTCAAGTTTTCAGAAATAAAGTGCTGGCCGCAAATGCATCCAACACAGGTTGGGGCACGGTGTGTAACGAATGGCAGACTTTCGACACCTGGAAACAGGTGCGAAACGGCCGTGACATGTCAACCACCTAGAGCTGCTGGCTGTCTTTCTAGCTTTGAGAGCTTTTCATTCTGATATTGTGAATCAACACATTCTGATTCGTTCGGACAACTCAACAGTAGTGGTGTATACAGTATACAGTTGAAGTCAGTAGTTTACATACACCTTAGCCAAATACATTTAAACTCAGTTTTTCACAATTCTTGACATTTAATCGTAGAAAACATTCCCTGTCTTAGGTCAGTTAGGATCACTACTTTATTTTAAGAATGTGAAATGTCAGAATAATAGTAGAGAGAATGATTTATTTCAGCTTTTATTTCTTTCATCACATTCCCAGTGAGTAAGAAGTATACATACACTTTGTTAGTATTTGGTAGCATTGACTTGAAATTGTTTAACTTGGGTCAAACATTTGGGTAGCCTTCCACAAGCTTCTCACAATAAGTTGCTGGAATTTTGTCCCATTCCTCCAGACAGAACTGGTGTAACTGAGTCAGGTTTGTAGGCCTCCTTGATCGCACACGCTTTTTCAGTTCTGCCCACAAATTTTCTATCAGATTTAGGTCAGGGCTTTGTGATGGACACTCCGATACCTTGACTTTGTTGTCCTTAAGCCATTTTGCCACAACTTTGGAGTTATGCTTGGGGTCATTGTCCATTTGGAAGACCCATTTGCGACCAAGCTTTAACTTCATGGCTGATGTCTTGAGATGTTACTTCAATATATCCACATAATTTTCCTTCCTCGTGATGTCATCTATTTTGTGAAGTGCACCAGTCCCTCTTGCACCAAAGCACCCCAAAAACATGATGCCGCCACCCCCATTCTTTACAGTTGGGATGGTGTTGCTTTGGCTTGCAAGCCTCACCCTTTTTCCTCCAAACATAACGATGATCTTTATGGCCAAAAAGTTAAATTTTTGTTTCATCAGACCAGATGACATTTCTCCAAAAAGTAAGATCTTTGTCTCCATGTGCACTTGCAAACTGTATTCTGTCTTTTTTATGGCGGTTTTGGAGCATTGGCTTCTTCCTTGCTGAGCAGCCTTTTAGGTTATGTCGATATAGGACTCGTTTTACTGTGGATAATAGATGCATGTCTATCTGTTTCCTCCAGCATCTTCACAAGGTCCTTTGTTGTTCTGGGATTGATTTGCACTTTTAACACCAAACTAAGTTCATCTCTAGGAGACAGAATGCGTCTCCTTCCTGAGCGGTATGATGGCTGCGTGGTCCCATGGTGTTTATACACTATATTGCCAAAAGTATTCGCTCACCCATCCAAATAATTGAATTCAGGTGTTCCAATCACTTCCATGGCCACAGGTGTATAAAATGAAGCACCTAGGCATGCAGACTGCTACTACAAACATTTGTGAAATAATGGGCCGCTCTCAGGAGCTCAGTGAATTCCAGCGTGGTACTGTGATAGGATGCCACCTGTGCAACAAGTACAGTCGTGAAATTTCCTCGCTACTAAATATTCTACAGTCAACTGTCAGTGGTATTATAACAAAGTGGAAGCGATTGGGAATGACAGCAACTCAGCCACGAAGTGGTAGGCCACGTAAAATGACAGAGCGGGGTCAGCGGATGCTGAGGCGCATAGTGCGCAGAGGTCGCCAACTTTCTGCAGAGTCAATCGCTACAGACCTCCAAAGTTCATGTGGCCTTCAGATTAGCTCAAGAACAGTGCGTAGAGAGATTCATGGAATGGGTTTCCATGGCCGAGCAGCTGCATCCAAGCCATACATCACCAAGTGCAATGCAAAGCATCGGATGCAGTGGTGTAAAGCATGCCGCCACTGGACTCTAGAGCAGTGGAGATGCATTCTCTGGAGTGACGAATCAGGCTTCTCCATCTGGCAATCTGATGGACGAGTCTGGGTTTGGCGGTTGCCAGGAGAACGGTACTTGTCTGACTCCATTGTGCCAACTGTGAAGTTTGGTGGAGGGGGGATTATGGTGTGGGGTTGTTTTTCAGGAGCTGGGCTTGGCCCCTTAGTTCCAGTGAAAGGAACTCTGAATGCTTCAGCATACCAAGAGATTTTGGACAATTCCATGCTCCCAACTTTGTGGGAACAGTTTGGGGATGGCCCCTTCCTGTTCCAACATGACTGCGCACCAGTGCACAAAGCAAGGTCCATAAAGACATGGATGAGCGAGTTTGGTGTGGAAGAACTTGACTGGCCTGCACAGAGTCCTGACCTCAACCCGATAGAGCACCTTATGCATGAATTAGAGCGAAGACTGCGAGCCAGGCCTTCTCGTCCAACATCAGTGTCTGACCTCACGAATGCGCTTCTGGAAGAATGGTCAAAAATTCCCATAAACACACCTAAACCTTGTGGAAAGCCTTCCCAGAAGAGTTGAAGCTGTTATAGCTGCAAAGGGTGGGCCGACGTCATATTAAACCCTATGGATTAAGAATGGGATGTCACTTAAGTTCATATGTGTCTAAAGGCAGATGAGCGAATACTTTTGGCAATATAGTGTACTTACATACTATTGTTTGTACAGATGAACGTGGTACCTTCAGGCGTTTGGAAATTGCTTCCAAGGATGAACCAGACTTGTGGAGGTCCACAATTTTTTTCTGATGACTTTGAACAAAACTGAAAATGATAGTATTTTGTCAAAAAATACATGTGATAATTTCAGGGTTCTAATTAGCTACATAAATTTGCAACATTTGAAAAAATATTAAAAATTAGATCAAATGGGGGGGGGGGGGACATGTGACGCCATGCGAGATTCGATACACCCATTTACATATTTGCTCTTTGAGGTAAACATTAACATCAGACTCTGGAGACATTAAAAGACACTTACGTGTTCAAGCTGAGGCCTCTGGTGGCCCTGCGAGCTGGGGACTTGATTTGGACGGCACGTCAGGAGAAGAAATTCAGCGTCAACTGTCCAACATCTCGGTGATGCTGACGAAGGTTGTTGCTGACTTGGAGGATCTCGCTGTAATACGTCGATTGATTACGGTGATGGAAAACAAAATTCTCTGAGTTGGTCACAAGAGTGGCGGTTGTTGAGAAACAAATCAATTATCTGGAGTCATCGGAAAGGGAATTGTCCGCTAATCTGCCCGCGTCCAAAAAAGTCTTGGAACACATTTTGGAAAAACTGGAATTTTTTTAAAATATGAGCCAAAGGAACAATATATGGATTGTTGGAATTCCTGAGCATGAAGAGGGCAGAGATAAGGTGAAATTCCTAGATGAGCTCTTCCCGAGTCTGCTCGACATAACAGGCCATAAACTGGAAATCAAGCGAGCTCACAGAGTCCCGGCTCGCGGATCTGCTGAGGGAGACAGGCCCCGATCAATTCTGGCCAAATTTCTGAGATCATTCGATAAAGATCTTGTGTTGCACCAGGCAAGGAGCAAAGGAAAGCTTTCTTGGAAAAATCACAATATTTTCTTGTTCCCGGACTTTGCGAATTCGACAAGAGAGAAACGCGATCGGTTCAACGAATGTAAGAAACTTTTATATCAACGGAAGATTGCTTTTGCACTGATGTTTCTGGCCAAACTGAGAATAGACACCAAGGGCGGCAGCAAAGTATTTGCATGTCCAAAACAGGCACTCTCCTTCATAAATACATTGGAG
This sequence comes from Myxocyprinus asiaticus, assembly GCF_019703515.2. Taxonomy (NCBI): domain Eukaryota; kingdom Metazoa; phylum Chordata; class Actinopteri; order Cypriniformes; family Catostomidae; genus Myxocyprinus; species Myxocyprinus asiaticus. The sequence continues at coordinate 30,844,050 of NC_059365.1, forward strand.
TGAGTAAGCCATTTGATGTTTCTTATATTAGAGGACTGACTCGCTGTTCAGTGACTCGATTGTCTGAGGAAGCTGGGCACCATTTTGTTTCTTTTTGCGTTGGCTCTGCCTAGTGGCTGGAGTTTGTTTTGTGGAATGACACTTTCTTCAAGAAACTTTTGCACTGACATAAGATCGTTTTTTACACTGAAGTTCCCGGCCAGATTGAGAATGGACACTATGGATGACTGCAAAATATCTACATGCTCACATAAAGTACGTCTTTTATAAAGTTGACGGGCTGAGTAAGTCATGGTGTCATTTTTTATTTTTTGTATTTTTTTTTTTTTTGTGCGGCCTCTGAGTGAGTTTGGCTCTTGATCATCCGAGGAACCAGGATGCCTGTTTTGTTACTTTTTGTGCTGGATTCCGCCTAGTGGCTGGAGCTTGTTTTGTGGAATAAAACTGCTTTGGGACAGTTGTGGATGAATCTGTTCGTTCTTTGTGCTTATGCCTCCTGTTGGCTGGAGTTTGTTTTGTGGAGTATTTTTAAGGAACATTAGTATGATTTCGTCATCTGCTGCTCTCATAACAGCCGACACACTGAACAATTGTTTGTCTGTCCGAGGAAACTGAATGGCTTTATATCAGCTGGAATTTGTTTTCTGGAGGAACACAGCTTCGAGACAGTTCTGTGAATGAATCTACATGTTTGTTTTACAAAGTATTTTCTGTTCTGTAATTTTGCCTCACAAAATTTGTGCAGAAGCACCGGACTTAAGCAATCCGATGGCAAAGTTATTGCGGGGACTCTCGTATGCGCAAATGGACCTTTTGAGTTTAGAGAGATTGATGCCGGTTGGCGCTGTCGTGCGCAGGGTTAATGTGCACGCTTTTCTTTTTTCTGTTTGTTTTGTTTGGGGGGAAGTTTGGGGTTTGATTGTTGCAGTAATGGGGAATGTGGTCTGTATAATCTTATTTTTTACACAATGTCTTTTTTTTTTTATATCAATATGTCAAATGTTAATATGAGTAGGTTACATTCCACATGGAATGTAAATGGGTTGGGGCACCCCATAAAAAGAAGGAAGGTTATTTCTTTTCTTAAGTGTAAGAAATATGATATAGTATTTCTTCAAGAAATGCATCTTTCTATAATATTGGAAGGAGACTTTAATCTGTTGATGGATTCAGTCCTTGATCAGAGTGAAGCAAAAGTGTGCAAGCCCCCTAGAGCAACAGTGACGCCTCACAGGATGTGTAAAAATCTTGGTCTTGCAGATATTTGGAGACTTTTGAACCCATCTGGTAGGGACTATACATTTTTTTCATCAGTCCATAAGATTTATTCTAGAATAGATTTTTTATATATATATCTAAGTCCCTCATTTCATCTGTTGTTGATTGCTCAGTTGGAAACATCTTAGTCTCAGATCATGCCCTGGTGAGTTTAGAGGTGTTGCCACATATGGAGAAAAATAAATCATATAGTTGCTCTTTAATGTATCCCTTTTGCAAAATCATGATTTCCAACAAATGTTAAAGACTGAAATCAATGTTTATATGGAGACCAACTGGTCCTCAGTACCCTCTGTGGGTGTGGCTTGGGAGGCACTTAAGGTGGTTAATAGGGGCCGGATCATACAGTATGCCTCATTCACCAAAAAATCCAAAACACAAGAACTCGTGGAGTTGGAAGAGAATATTAAAAGTGCAGAGTCAGAGCTGAAGCGCTGAATGTCGTCTGATGGCCGCAGAGAATTGACTCGTTTGAAATACAGATATAATACTATTTTGTCATAGAAAGTGGAGTTTTGAAATTTTTACCTCGGCCATTGATATTAATAATGCTTTTAAAGAATTCCATCTTGATCTTTATAGTTCCACGTCTTCATCAACTGATGAAGATATTAGACATTTTGTGGAACCATTACAACTCCCTAAACTGATGACTGAGCAAAAATATTCTCTTGATTCTGAGATAACCTTGGAGGAGCTTGATGAGGTAATTAAGTCCCTACCTACTGGCAAGGCTCTGGGGCCTGATGGCTTTGCTGCTGAATTTTTTAGATCTTATGCTACAGAATTGGCTCCACTTTTGTTATAAGTTTATACAGAATCATTAAAGAATGGAAAGCTTCCGCCAACCATGACACAAGCCCGAATCAGTCTGATTCTTAAAAAGGACAAAGATCCAAGCGAGTGTAAAAGTTACTGTCCAATTTCCCTGATCCGGTCGGAGTGGATTGGGAGGGGTGTTAATACACTCGGTGACCTATATGAGAGTGGTGGGTTGAGATTGTTTGAAAATTTGGTCCAACATTTCAGGATTCCTAGATCTCAGTTCTTCAGGTACTTACAGCTGCACCACCTGCTCTGTACTATTTTTGGGAGTAGCACACACCCCCCTAAAAGGGCAGATACTCTAGAAGTGGTGATTACTGCTTTTGGAAAAGGTCATGAGGCATCAGTGTATTACTCCCTGTTAATTCAGGGTCTAGGGGATGGAGCTTCAACTTCTCTCAAGAGATTATGGGAGAGAGATTTAAATTTGGTATTGGAGGAGGGAGTGTGGGCTAAGATTCTAAAAAACGTCAAGTCTACATCTAGAGATTCAAGAGTCCGTCTGATGCAATTTAAGATTTTGAATCGATTATATTGGACCCCCTCAAGATTGTATAGACTTGGTCTTAAAGACACACCCACCTGCTGGCGATGCCAATCAGAAGACCATGTTTTTTGGGGATGTGTTAAAATACAGGAATTTTGGTTCTTGGGATTTATGTGTGATGTGTTGGACACGCGGTTTTCATTTTGCTCCAGACTCTGCATTTTGGGTGATGGGGAGGTCATTCATTTTGGGGATAGCCATTTGAGAGGTTGGGTCTTGGCCGGAGTTATGGTGGCCAGACGAATAATTCTTAGGGGGTGGAAGACGGCTGGGGCACCCTCGTTTCGGGAGTGGTGCAGGGAGATGAGTGAGGTTGCGGCATTTGAGGAGGTGATATATAGAATGTTGGGAAAGTGGGATTTGTTTAATAGGAAGTGGGGTGGATATTTGGATTTTTTGGAGGGTTCTCAGGGAGGGGCAGTGGAGAGGGATTTTTGATTTTTAGTTTGATGTGTATGTGCACTCATTTTTTTTAAAGTATATATTTTTAGCTTGTTTCTAATTTTTTGTTATAATTGTAAGAGACCACTGTAATGCATGTTTTTGTCAGGTGGGGGGTGGGGGGGGGTGTTTGTGGGGAGGGGTTTAATTGATATAATTGATTCCGTATTTTATGTTGAGTTTATTGGTTTTTGTAGATGATATGAATAAAAATGTTAATAACAAAAAAAAAAATTTTGATCAAATTGCCTCAATCAACCTTTAGACATTACACGCAATGATCTCATGGATCAGAAATATTTTGCGGTGTATATTAGTGACAAACAGCAGTTTAGAAATGTACTGTAGTAGTTTTTATTGCTATATAGTGTTTTGAGAGAAATTCAAATCAAAGGAGCCTTTTACCCCATGGGATCTTTAGCCCCGTTGTACCACATATTTACCATGTCTGTACAGTAATGTTCCGTATAAGTTACCATTTACGTTTACCATAAGTGCCTGTTATTACCCCATACCTGTCTGGAGGTACATTTTTACCATGTCCCATTGTTAAGTACAGTAATGTTTCATATTAGTTACCATTTAGGAACACTTCAGGTAAGCACCTCGTTACTACACATTTGTATGCAAGTATTACATATTTACCATATAAGTACCAGGAAATTACATGTACTGTAAAGTGCCACCGTATTGTTCATTACTAATGTTAACAAATGAAACCTTATTGGAAAGTGTTACAATCTAATTTAAGTTTCTTAAAAGCAACCTGTGTTGTATGATTTTTCTTAATATTTATTAATTTCTTTTTAGCCCATTTAATTTTACTTTAGTGTATATATTCTTGCAATTCTTTGCTCCTTTAGCCTTATGCTGTGTTCTGGATTGTCTTACAAGTTATACAACTTGCTAATTTTACCACCACTTTGTCTCATGCCTGCTTGTCCCTTGCCTCGGCCTCTTGGTTGTTTAGTTGACATGACAAAGTGTTGACTGACTTTGAATTAGAAAATCTAATAAGACATTAACTGGACCAAACAGTAGCTTGTAATAAACACTGTACAGATGCAATGATTTTCATATTTTCCCAACAGAAGCATGTTTTGTCAGGTTTTTTTTTTTAAATCATTAAACTTTTAGCTGAAGTAAACAGTTTCACAAACACCATTATGAATTTCTATCAGATTCTGATGGGAATTCTTACAGAATTTTAGTATATCGATCAAATATTTCACCTTGCTTGTAAAAACCATAGCTTGGTATGATCCAGATTGATAATGTTAGGAGGGGACCAGTGGGGTCAACTTCAGTTTTCGCCTTGCAGCCAGAAGGAACACAAGACTAGCAAATATTTCCCTTCTGTTGATGCATTATACAAAAATAAAACCACACAACACCAACCAGGAAATGCACTTCATTTAGGAAGTGCACAAACTTAAATACCTCAAAAGGTACGTTTTCACAAGACAATAAGCCAAAAAGTTAATGTTATACGGTAAAACCATGGTGGTTTCTCAGATGTTAAGTACTTATAAACAATGCACAAAATGACAAACTCAGGCCATGGTCAAAACAAATCTTTATTCACAAGCACATAAAAATATACACGGCACCAGCAACATCAAAACGTTTCACGCACTTCAACAGAATTTCAGTTGATCAATTGAAAAGCCTATCAAAAAGAACTTAAATTCTGATCGTTTTCCCTGTACATTAACAGAGGATTGTTTGAGCAGAGGATAGACAAGCAAAGACACCGCAGGGAATCGAACCCCATCCTGAGAATCAGGAGTGCCTCCACCGGAGTCTTTTGCTTTTTTCTTAGGAGGTTAAAAAGCAAAACCTGAAGAAACAAAGATTGTTCCCTCAGGAAAAGAAAAACCTCAAACCTACTGCTCTACAATACTCTTTTGGTTTTCAAATGGCTCTTTGTTAGCCTGAAACTACAGATGACTGCAACTTTCCCCTCAATTTCGAATAACTTCAAACATTGATACTGTATGTAGTGAATACAACAAACTTGAAATGCTTCTACTTAAACATCAAATTCTCTAAACAGCGGGGTCTTGAACAAGGCTGCACTTGTATTCAGGTGTGACAATCCTATTTAAAAGCTGAAACACAAAGAGAAGAGTTTAGAGCCCCCCCCCATCCCCCACCCCAAAAATGCCATGATCAAATACAAGTCAAATGCAATTTACCACCACACAATCATCCAGGTCTCGATATTCCACCAACATGTTCAGAACAAATCGTCGCCTTTGTGATCACCAGTCCTGAAACTAGACAGAAACTCGCAAGGTTTTCCCGTTCAACCCCCACCCATACTCCCCGAATGTTTATCAATCTTTTAAAGAAAGATGCGTGTATAAACTTATCTTCAGCCAGCGAGGCTTTACACCAAATTCTTCCAAGTTCAGAGTTCAAAGTTTAAGCCTACAGCTGCAATGAGAAAGACAGAGCAAAAGTTTACAGGCCCCATCCCCCCTCCCTCCTCAATGCAATTAATTTATAAGGGTCAATTTACAAACCAATGCAAATATTAGTTACATAATATAGCCTTGTTGGAAGTACATCCATCCACTCCCATGTTACAGTTCAAATCCCAATTTTAGAAGAATCACAACAGCATTCCTGAAAAAGAGAGAGTGTTGCCCCACCCCTCCCCAAAGTTTCCAAACACTATAGGATTTGACTTTGAAATTTTAGGGCAATGGTTATGTACATGCATAGTTATGAAAGGTAAGGCTTGTCCTACCCATACAGAAGATCAAGATCAATTTTATGTACTTAACTCGTAGCAGATAGCAGAGTGATACTCTATTAGCAGCAAAATAAGCCTGAGCTTGATCAGAGTGACTGGATTTGCCAGTGTTCCATCAGGTGGTTAGGGCTCTCCCAGACGACAAAGCAATTTTGCTCCCTAAGTGAAATTGACCTGAGAAAATGAATTGGGAAAAACAGAAGACGCGCAGACATACAGAAGAGTTTCGATGAAGGGCTTCTGAGGTGTTCAGACAAAGCTCACAAGCGCACAGAAGGGGGAGTCGGATCGCCATTCATTCAACTGAAGACATTGGCCGTGCAACTGCTCACAGACAGCCTTGCACTCAGATGCAGTTGAGAAGGCAGGGGACAGACGAGTGATCTGAAACAAAGAGCTTCTACACACACACTTCCACCACACCGATTGTAATAACTCAACTAAAGAGTTAAGGGATGCAAAGAATCTTAGTGCATTAAGGCATAAAAAGAGAGTATAGCTTCTAAAGCATTGGTGATTGTTACTGAAGTTTACATGAGGATTCTATAATTAGGTTTTAAATACTCAGACACCTGGTTACTACAGACTTCACAGGACAAGGGTGATGACATTTACTTTCACCACACAGCTGGCTGATGAGATTTCTGCAGAATAGAGAGAAAGTGCAGAGCCCTCCCCACCCAAACACATCTTTTCTAGATAATTTATGAATGTACACATTTCTTTCCCAAATAAAGTTGCACAGTTGCGCAGCTTTTCCAGCCACTTTAAATTTGAGCCTGGAGCACAGTTGTGCAACAGTTGAAAAGGAGAACACTGCAATACATTTGTAAAGCAACTTTAAATTGCCCTGCGCAGTTGCGCAGAGTATAGTGGCTGGATACTTATATGATGTACAATTTCCAATCTATATTAGTGTAATCAACTGTCCTGCCTGTTGACACGTTCAGTGGACTGGGCGATTTTGGTCCTAGCTTCTGAAAGGTGGCACTCTTCACATGGCTTTGTAAGATTCTGCAAGACCAAAAATGGCAGTAACAAGACCCCTACACCCACCCCCACAACAAAACACTGTCCAAGTAAGAGTCTTAAGATATGATTACTTTCATTATATTTAACCAAATGACTACAAATGTAATGCAAAAATAAGACTTCCTCAATTTGTATATTTTTGCCTTTCCTCCTTTGACTTGAGCACTGCAGTAGGACTGGACACTTATCTGCCTCTCCACTTTAAAAAAAGTTGACTGAGCCCTGGCATCCCAGCTCTACAAGAAGCACCAAGCTTTAAAATTCATACCTGAAAAAGCACAAAGAAATACCCAAGCCCCACACATACCCCAAAAAACAAATGCATACCAAAATATTTCAAATCACAAAGGCTATGCATTTATTAACTGAAAATGTGAACAGTTACAGATATGTACTCTTGAATACAAATTACAAACCTAATTTGTAACAAGTGCTCGCCCACACATCTTACATTTATAAGAGACTAAATAAAAATATGTTAGGAACAAAATGGACTTGCTTAGTGACCTTACGTGACCAAAGAGGCTGAAGTTGATTGATGAGAAAGCAAATCTTTACATACAATGTTAGGGTGACCTCTTCAGTTGAAAGCATTCAGGGACACTGCACACTGAAAAATGCAAAGGGGGAGGAAAAGGAAGCCTGCACATACAAAATACACCCCTTTCATCGAGAAAAAAAAGAAAAGAAAAAAGCAACTAATACAATTACTGCTGAGACACTTAACCATCAAACTGTATTTAAGTACAATACAAATGACAGACGAAAGCATATGAGAGCCATTTACATGAATACCCATTACTTGCCATTAGAAAACGTTACAAGCACCTGGGGGCCTCTATTGAAGTAGCTTTGCTCCATAAGCGGGGGGGGGGGGGGGGGGGTAGCAGATATTGGTTGGACCACCAGCTCTGTTCTTTGGGAGTTTAAATCTGTAAGAGTCAAAATTAAGTAGTCCCCCTCCCCAACAGATCCACAAATCCCATGGAGAATATCCAACATACAACCAATAGACATACTACTTAATATGGAGACAACATTGTGCCATCATGATTTAGGTTAAATAAATGGATCCCATGCCATGTTACCCCAGATGTAATCGCTGTTCAAGCTGCCACGGAAGGCTTGCAATAGGGCGCTCATCCACTGGCAGACACACTGGTGGTTCCTTCCCCCACAGAGGACTATTCAAGCCATTGCCACCCTTAATAAAGCTGCTTTGACAAGCTGCAAATTCTAGGAAAAGATTTGGGTTAACAGCCCACACCCCTCCCACCCAAATTCCCATGACAACCCCAAAAATTCAATATTGAAAAAGATAAATAAAAAGCGTATATTGATCAATTTAGGAGGTACCTTCCTAAATCCCAACAAAGCGGAGGCTTTTTCTTGAAGCTTTACTAGAACCTTTACGGAGCAGTCAACAAATGGATTCTAAAAGGGTCCACAAAACAGCTTTGGTATCCCTTTGGTTTAAGCGCCTCTAACGTGACCTGGGCCTGTGGGAAAGAGAACTCGAGAAACGTATTTTCCCCAGCCCAACCCCAAGAACCATACACTGTAATAAATCACAAACATCTACAAAACACTATTTTGAGACTGTATATGTACATTTTTTACTTTACAATAGTGTATTTTTTTTTTTAGACAAGTGCATTTGTTTACAATAGCGCATTTACTTAGACAAGAGTCCTTTTTATATATTTATAAATGTATATAAAACAGCGCATTAAATGTAATAAGGAGCAGTCGCACCTTATTAAAATTCATGCATAAACACGCCAAAAATTTTACCGGCAGACCATACGCAGCTGCCCTGGGACCAAACGTCGGATGCAGTGGTTGTGGCAGTTGAGGTAGTTGTGTCATGTAGGGGGACGCAGGTGAACTTCAACTCCGATTAACCCTTCATATGTGGATTGCTTCTCAGGACAGACCTAATGGATTTTAAACGGACACGACGACTTTTCCACAAGCCTACAGCCCAAACGCAGTGGGGGGGGGGGCGTGGTTGATTAAGGACGGTCATCTCCACTGCACACTAACAGCATTCATCTCGGTGGCAATCAGACTTCGCCAACAACGGGACAGACGACACGGGGCAATTGCAAACATTATCACTCACCATGCCTGAAAAGGAAAGAACAGAGCTTCGCGAGCAAATGTGTTCTGAAAGGCAAACTACGGAAATAGTGAGCTTTCCAAATTACACAGAATACCTCTACCCATACAAACCAAACGCTCTCCTCATGACCCCTGATACTCTGCTTGTAAGACCCCCCTCTTTCTCTGCTGCAGGACACTGGGTATCTTTGGCTTGCTCTGATCTAGACCAGCTGAGCTCCCCCCTGTGGCAAACGTGGTTCTGACGCTACCCTGCCCTGTTGATCTCTTGCTCCTCTCTGGAAACTGCTGCTTTTCTCTGCTCGCCTCAGTTCCCTGTTCTGTGCCCTCTGATCCTCCCTGGCTCCCCTCTCGTCCTGCCTGGCTCTCGATCTGGTCCTGTGTCGATCTGATTCTTCCTGGTCCTGGACTCTGCTGCAGATTTCTTCCATCCGTAGATACATCTAAAGAGTTAGAGCCTCACTGGATAAATTAAACTCAGTCCATTTCTCCTTTCCCCCGCAGCCTTATCTTCTGAGAGATCTTAAGATTTAGAAAAAACAAAAACTACGCTATTTCACGACTCGTGTTACATCACAGCATTTGACTCAGTCCATGAGCGATCACTTCAATGCGTCATTCTAGCACTCACAAGTGCGTCATCGTAGAACTAGAAATGCTTCTAAACTGAAAAAATAAAAGGGTTGAAATCCTTGATGTGGTACTTCTATCACAATCGGGCAGCGTTTATCAATAGTGCACTATCAGGCGTCGATGTCTTCCTTACTACTAACTCACTAAACTTTCATTTCATAACTCTTCTCTTGGTATCAGCAATGTGAGCTTGCTTTTTTTTACGCTTCAAAGAAACATAACTAGATTTTTTTTCCCTCCTTGTGATTAATTTTGGCAAGTTTCCATTATTTGCAATTTTTCCGTAAGGTTTTCATAAAGAAATCTTCGTAGTATTGTTTGTTCTGCTTGAGGTTTTCATAAATAAAGAAATCGTAGTGTTGTTTGTAGAAATGTAACGCGGCCATTTTACAGTTGCTCGTTCTGCCGCCATTTTGTCAAGGCGTCGACGTGCTAACGCCTCTAAAACAAGCTATTTTATGTCAAGTCACTTCAGAAAAACGTCTATGAAATAAAAATAGTAGCGTTATCAAAACTAGCTTAACAAAATTAGGTAGCATGGCCATTATATATACGCTTTGCGTACTGGGCTCTAGGCCAGCTGGTTTGCCTTAAGATAACACGAAGATAAACATTAAAAGGATCTAGTGTACAAATGATGTTTATGGCTCTTAAAAACAAAGAATCTAGTACACTATTTCCTCAAAAGCACTGAAAACCGTAAGTGTAGTTTCATGATATATTCTCGCCCCCCAAAAAACAGGCTAGTATGTAAACATTTAACACTAAGAACAAAATCTGTACTCAGTTCTAACAGCTTAAAGCTTTTAGTTTAAAAGCGAAAAAGGTTGCCAAAGAGCTGTGCTATTAAAGTATCGTCAAAAATAAAATAAGTTCGACATCATATCACCGGATCATCGAAACCGCTCTCTCTCTCTCACCCTGCCTTCCTTCTCGCCTCACCCAGATATGATACTAGTCGCCGCTGCCTCGGCTTTTATAGAGAGCTGTGACGCGCCCAACGCTCGCTTCACCCACCATGCGATAAAAAGTAGTTCCTCTTGAACTACAGTACTCTATTATAGAACAAGATAACTTACTATGTATTTTTATTAATATGGTGTCGTTTATAGACTTGAATTATGTGGGTGAGATAAAACAAACAACACAGCTTCGTGGTATAAAAAGTTGTATTAAAAGTGAAAATGATAGACTTTAGCTATTGTTGGTTAAAAACCTCATGTGAATCAAAAAGTCGAATTACAAAACATCCAAAGAGTTAGAACGACACTAAAAACCTGTGACATGGGAAATTATGTTAGGAACTCCCACTATTTTCCATTTCTGTCACTACACCCAAAATCGCAGGGTGATTCATCACAAATCACTTTCAAACAACAACAGTGACGTCAGAAGCGCACGGCGGAAGAATACCATCTGGATGTAAAGCTCCCTCTTTCAATCTGGCTCAAACCGGTTTTAGTGGACGGAACTTCTTTGTCTTTTTACTGCAGTACCCTAGTGCGCATGCGTGAAGCTCAAACATTCGATCGAGTCCTAGAAAGACCAGAATGGTGTGCTTTTTTCCAGACTGATATAAGTTACTTGTGAAACTCCATGCTTATAGTGAGAAAACAAGTATAAATGGCACTTTACAATGTAAACCATGTGGTCTTATCATGATGAATTAAAGCTGGATTAAAGCAGATTTCGTTTGATATGTCCCTTGTACTGTTTCTTCCACACTTATACGTCCCTTTTGACAAAGGCGTCCTGTAAATGAATACATATAAACTATATGTGAGGTAGTGGTGACCTGGAAGGAAAGGTTTCTTTGTTCTGTTGAAAGGGTGGGTGAGGGGCAAACGAGACTTGCAGCACGTCTCCTCTTTGGTATTTCACATCAGGAGAGGACTGTTTTAGGGGGATGGGAAAAGCGAAATGCACTGCATACTAATCGAGTGAAACAGTGTGTTTGTGTCATGAAATCGGTCAGTCGAAACATGTTTAGTGAGGAATGAATGCATTCATTGTTCATCTAGTAAACGTTTGTTGAAAAATCACATGCTATGCAATATAAACACAATCTGTTTAATACTGTTCCACATACAGTAGAAGTTAAAGCAGTATTCTGGGTTCAATACAAGTAAAGCTCAATCGACAGCATTTGAGGCCTAATGTTTTCTCCTTTTCTTTAAAAAGAGCACAAATCGAGGTTACAGTGAGGCATTAAAATGGAAGTGAATGGGGCCAATATTTGGAGGGTTTAAAGGCAGAAATGTGAAGCTTATAATTTTCTTAAAGCACTCACATTAATTCTTCTGTAACAAATTGTGTATTGTTTCAGCTGTAAAGTTTTTTTATACTGTCGTATTTATGGTTGTTTGGTTTTAGGATTGATGGTGTTACATCGTCATGGCAACAAAGTTGTAAAATTGACTAACTTTACACAGAAAAGGTTAGTAAGAGATTTTATCACACTAAAATAATGTTAACACGCATATTGTTTAAGTCTTGTGGCTATACTTTTGAAATAGTATTTTAATGTTTACAGATTGGCCCCATTGACCTCCATTATAAGTGTCTCACTGTAACACAGATTTCTGCTTTTTTAAGTTTTTTTTTTTTTTTTTTTGTGGTAATCAATATTATGCTACAAATATTGTATTGAACCCGGAATGTTACTTAAAATAGCTGAATTTCTCAAATTAGTTTTCCATTCGTAAAGGTCTAGGTGTTGCAATGATTCATGAATCTTTTCTAAGCAGCAGCAGTCCAAAACAAACAGTCACGTTGTTTGTGAGTTGGTTTATGAATGAGCTTGCAGATTCGTCATGACCGAACTGTTAAATGTCTATATATAGATATTATTTTATTTCGTTTTATAGTACCTCAAGTTGTCATATTGTGTCACAGCTTGATGTGTTGCATTAAGAGGAGAGTTTATGTGACGAATGTGAAAGGTGTGTAAAGATTTGTCTTCGTTTAAGAATTGAATGCATGTCATTGATTTACCCACAAGATGGCACCAATCTCACTCTTGCGTCACAGAATATTACAGAAGAAAAGTCCAGGTAAATTTGTTAAACTCATACATACATTCTAGATTATCTAGATGAATGAAAACATTTATATATAAATTCAGTAAATGAGTTAATCACACTTTCTGACTGAAGCAGCAAAGTTTTTACTCTCTACTTAATCAGAATGATCACCTAAACAGCTATTTCCTTTGATGTGTAAATGTCTGTCTGTTGTCTTTCAGATAATAAATACATTTAAAGGAATATTCCAGGTCCAATACAAGTTAAGCTCAATCGACAGCATTGGAGGCATAATGTTGATTACCACAAAAATTAATTTTGACTCACCTCTCCTTTTCTTTAACAAAAAAGAAAAGAAAAAAGAAGCAAAGTTCAAGTTTACAGTGAGGCACTTACAATGGAAGTGAATGTGGCCAATTTTTGGAGGGTTTAAAGGCAGAAATGTGAAGCTTATAATTTTATAAAATCACTTACATTAATTCTTCTGTTTAAACTGTTAAAAAAGTTTTTGAAATAATAATTTTGACAGTCGTTTTAGGGTTTGTTGACATTACATCTTCATGGCAACAAAGTTGTAAAATTGTCTATAGGTTAGTAAGTGATTTTATCACACGAAAATCATGTTAACATGCAGTGTTGACTTGTGGCTATACTTTAGAAACGGTGAGTATTTTAATGTTTACAGATTCACCCCATTCACTTCCACTGTAAGTGTCTCACTGGTACCCAGAGTTTATATATATATATATATATATATATATATATATATATATATATATATATATATATATATATATATATAAGGAGGGGTGAGTCGAAATTAATTTTTTTGGAAAACAATATTATGCCACAAATTCTGTTGATTGAGCTTAACTTGTGTTGAACCCGGAATATTCCTTTAAATTCTGAAGATCAAATATATGGTAGACACAGACAGGAAGTACAAATGTTGACCCGTTTATAGTAAAGTTTCACAACAGTTATTTTCTATTCAATTAAAAAGTTTGAATAATTATAATCATAGCAAATCATATGAAAGGGAGCTAGTCTTTTCTTACTAGAAAGTATAAATACACATGCATGTAACTGAATGCTCACTATATTAGCTAACAGAGTTAGGGGATGGGCTATTCAAGCATGCCACTTACAGAAAATGAGTATAAAACAGAAAGAAATGATCACATCCTTTCTGTATTTTGTTGTTTTTTCTTGTTTTGAAAGTTTGCCCTTCTTTTGCCACAAAGATAATGAAAAGTGAGTGACACATAAAATGTTGTGTTCAGTATCAACCAAAATATAATTGCACCTCATAAAGCATAATGTTTTGTAATTTAGAATAAGTGTTTGGATGGGATTAGACTGTTATATGATTAAAGTAAAAATACATATTTTCTATTTCTATATTTCTATTTTTCCTATTATTCAAGTCCACCCTCAGGAAATCCACTGGTGATGTAACTGAGTACCATTCTGAATTACATTCATCTCCTTTTTGTGTGCATAACCACTGGACCATTTCATGCAATGTTCTTTTGCCAAAGCCTGATCGATTCTGTTCCAATGGTTTCTCTCTCCATGAGGGCGTGCTTTCATTCAGTTCAATGTCATCTGAGAGTCATTACATCACAATCAGATGGATACTGGGTGATGGAATGCCTAGAAATATTAGACTAGTTTCACTTGGACTGCTCAAGTCCAGAGGAGAACCATCTGCTGTTTTAGAAGGTTGCACTTTTGAACATATTTCTTCAGAAGATAATTCTTTCTTCAAAATTATGGAACTTTAAAGACACACTTTTAAACGAATCTGAAACCAGACAGCTACAAGGATCACAATTAGCACAGCAAAACTTTGATAGTTTTGCAAACAACACGTTACTGACAGACTTCAGATTCGTCAGTAAAAAGAACATGGAAAGGTACTTCATGCCTGTGCGTGGTTCCCCGGAGGATGAGGTCAAAATTCACAAACTTTACCATCCCATAGCTCGTCAGCATCCTCACAACCATTATTACCACCACAACCAATATCACCAGCAAGGATCACACAGGTATGTGCTTGAACTTTTCTTGAGGGTATGTGTTCAAATGTGATTCACAATCTTTACATTCATAATCTTACTAAACCAGTTTAGTTTGATAAAATCTCTTACTAACCTTTTCTGTTTAATGTTATAGCCAATTTTACAACTTTGTTGCCATGACGATATAATGTCAACAAACCCTAAAAACCTAAAATGACTGTAAGAATGACAATTTAAACAACTTCATAGCTCAAATAATACATGAGTTTTAACAGATGATTTAATGTAAGTGCTTTTATAAAATGATTAGCTTCACATTTCTGTGTTTAAACCCTCCAAAGATGAGCCACATTCATTTTCATTGTAACTTCTTCACTGTAACCTCGATTTTTGCTTTTTTGTTTTTAAAGAATAGGAGAGACGATTTGAAATACATTTTTGTGGTAATCAACATTATGTCACAAATGCTGTCGAGTTAATGGAGAAAAATAACCTTGTCTATACAGCATGAATATAATGGCGATATTATCCATGTGTAACACAAGTCATGTATTAATGTATTAATTGAGTAAACTGAGTAGATGTTGTTGGGCAATGTTTAAAACTAAAGGATATTGACTGAACTATAGACTTAATGATTAAAGAAGAGACCACATAGTGACATGAAATTCATGCTTGTATTCCTTATGTAACCCCTCTTACATCAGTCATAGCTCTTCAAGCAGTCATGGGAAACACAGTGATAGTCATGATCTCCATCACCATGACAACAAGCATCATCATCATAGGCATCCCAAAGTGGCTGCAGAGCACCATGGTTTCACTAAAAGATCTTCCTCCAGCCTGTCTTCCTCCTCTTCCCCTTCTTCGTCTCCCTCCTGGACTTCAGTACCCAGCTTGGATGATGAGATGTATCTTATGTACAACAAACCCCAGCATTCCTTATCGTGCTCCAACATCCCAGAGGTCCAGTGGAAAATTCATGACAGAGAATGTGAGGACTTTAATTATGATCACAGACATCAATTACATTTTCAAAATCAGAAGCAGCGCCACAGCCTAGAAGATTCTGGCCAGCTGCTCCCTATTTCTCAGCATGGAAGTAAGACACCAAAACTCTGCCGGGCTCACAGCAAAAGTGAGGAGGGTCTCCAGCAAAGTAAGCCCAGAGACTGTTACTCTGAAAAACATCACCAAATAGACCATGGTGCACTGTACAAGACTGCAAGTCTGAATGTTGAAAACACTCAAAGGGGCAGAAGTGGACCCAAAAAGGCTGCATCATCTCTTCATTTGCCAAGCAAAGGCATTCTGAAAAACAAGGATGAGGGCCAGAAAGGAGGCAACTTCAGAAAGGTTAGGTCTTTGGAAGTGCTCTCCACCAGGGTGAAAGTCATAGAAACATCCAAGCAAAGCTCCATGGAAGCAGCGAGGAACAGCTTTGTGAAAGGGAAGATTCAGTTCTCTGCATTTCTGAATGAGATCACCAAACAGGTTATCAGTCCCTCCACACTTAACTCTCTTGGTGTCACAACACAGACACCACAAAAATCTCCTAATGAAGAACACAAACAGTACGGTGCCAGGCAAAAACAGGACAGTGTCATGCCGCAACCTAAACAGCAGCCCATTAGAGCTGAGAGACCTGATTCAGGAAAGACTGATTCTGATTTCATCTCACACCCACGACTCAAGAAATCCCACCCAGGCAAACACTACACCCAAAACTTTAGCAGTCCTCGTGCCCCACCACCCCGCCACCCTTCTAAAACTGAAAGACAAGGGGCTACTTCAGACAAACAGCACCACAGGCAATATTCTCAGCTGCTCGCTGATGGTACCAGCACCAGCCCAGAGCCTATCCAGAGACACCTCTCTAAACACAAAGGATGCCATCAAAGCAGTCATGGCCCATCCATGCATTTACATACAAAGCAGGAGCACAAGCGTTCCTCTCCTCCTCTCCGAGCCACTGGGTTGGATTCAGAGTCTCCATCAAGAAAGTCATCCACCGAGAAAAGAGACAGACCCAAACACACAGGACACCGGAGGCACTCTGAGCCACACAGAGTGAGTTATTTAAAAGACCAAAATTTATTCATCTAATATCTTAAAAATGTTTTAATAATTTTTTTTTTTACAAATTAATAGTTTTCAGTTGACAAAAAAAAAATAAAATTTACAACATTTTTAAGATATTAGATGTAATTTAGGACCTTTATACAGCTTTATAAAGTGCATGCCATTGAACTGACTGTAAGTTTATGCCTCACAGGCTCGTTTTCATTCCTCAAATTTAAATATGCCACTACTCAGAATAAGGTCCATCATAGATTGTTATTTTTTGTTTCATAGCAACATTCTGCTATTTCAGGGACTAATGCTATATGTTCACGTTCTGTTAGAATTACTGTAATTACAAGTTGACAATTCAGAGATTCTACTAGTTGTTCACATCCTCGGACTGAGAAAGTATTTGTTTCTATGACAATGTTCATAATGGCAAAACAGAAATTTGTGTGTCTTTGTTGTTGATGACTGCAAAATATTTAATCACTAAATTAATTAATTAATTCACTGCAATATTTTCTTTCACTAGAATAAAGAAAGTGCTCCAGATAACACTGGCTATAATAAAATGGCATATGAAATAGAAACGTGCTGAGTTCAGAATGACATACTACCAGAGAACTTCTACAGTGAAATCACAACCTCCACACTATTACCATAGGAGAGAGCGTAGCGGTCAACTAGCGTGTTACGACAGTAAGTCAACGGTTGCAGATACCATACAAATGAATAGGGAGAGCCGTAAACTGACACCTACCTGGCGCAAAATCGTTTGTGACTTCTCGTATAAAATAGCAATTTTATCGTAGTAAACTCCACATATTGTTCACTCCAAAAGGAACTTTAGTGTAAAAAATTTTGAATATTACCAGACATGCGGTAAATTCATTAAGTGATGAGCTATGTTCTCGCAAAAGCAGTTTATTCAGCGTGGGGAACCATCTCCTCCATAGACATCCATTAAAAAAAGGCCTCTTGTACCACCCATAGAATGTCTATGGGACCACTGCGTTATGCTATCCTATACTAACCTTGTATCCCCTACCTTCAGACGAGCTCTGATACTACTCTATATTTACTGTAGCCTATATATATATATATATATATATATATATATATATATATATATATATATATATATATATATATATATATATATATATATATATGGCAGAAATAGTAAGAGTAGTGTGGTAGTTTATCATTCCGAACTCTTTTCCTTTCTTTTTACATGACGTCACAACTGTCAAGTCAGAGCTTTCATAAAATTCAGAGTTGTAATAGGTCTTGTCAAGAAGGTAACCCCTCCCCCCAGTTAACTAAAGTCTCGCGAGAGCCGCATTGAACGTTCACACAATTTTTTGTTTTGTTTGTTTATTTGGAGTCGTTGTAATGACGAGTTCGGCGGATACGTGACCTGTTTTTACAAATCGGTTACAATTACGGTAATTGATGTGAATCTTCTAGTGTAAGGGTCTTCAGCAAGGGGTGCAACAATTATTGTTTGATCTCAAATTATATATATATATGTATATATATATATATATATTATATATATATATATATATATATATATATATATATATACACACATATTTCTCTCTTTTTCTTTTTCTTTTTTTGATTAACAGTTCTTTATTGATTTATAGATTAAACACAAAACACACACACACACACACACACACACACACACAGAAACAACAATTAACCCCCACTATCACACCTCCCCCAATCCCCAACCCCACCCTGACCCCCAACAACATCCCAGTGGTTGTACATGATTATACACACACACACACACACACACACACACACACACACACAAATAATAATAAAAATAAATAAATAAATAATAATAATAATCACACATCCAGCAACATCAGATATCAGCCCCATTTCCCCATAAACAAATTCAATTTCCCCAGTCTTCTAAATGACCCTTCTTCAAAGGCCTCCACCCTCCCCATCTCCAAGCACAACTCCTGAAATGAGGGTGCTCCAGCCGACCTCCAACCCCTTAAAAGAATCTGTTTGGCGATCATGATGCTGGTTAGGACCCAACTCATTATGTGTCTATTTTCAACATCGATGACCGCCCCATCGCCCAAAATACAGAGTCTGGGGCAAAATGAAACCCAAGTGCCCAATACATCCCACACAAAACTCTGAACCTTCAACCAAAACTCCTGGATCTTAATTTTGGAGGGTTTAAAAGCAGAAATGTAAAGCTGTAAATTGGTAATAATTTTACACAGAAAAGGTTAGTAAGCGATTTTATCACACTAACATCATGTTAACACATGTTGTTTATGTCTTGTGACTATTTAATGTTTACGGACTGGCCCAATTCACTTCCATTGTAAATGCCTCACTGGAACAGAGATTTCTGCTTTTTTTTTTTAAAGAAAAGGAGGTATGAGTCAAAATGTATTTTTGTGGTAATCATTATATTATGCCACAAATGCTGTCGATTGAGCTTAACTTGTATTGAACCTGGAATATTCCTTTAATATTACTAAAGCTAAAGTTAAGATGCTAAAATTTAGCTAAATGTTTCATTGTCCCTCCCACATTAAAAAAGTATTGAGTAAAATTAAGTATATGACTGTGCATCATTAGTGATTATTTTAATGGCTTTGCAAAGTAAGCATCATAAAGTAAATATAAATACATGAATTTAGTACTGTATGCATGTTACCTTATAGGTCAGGCTTAAAACCCAACACAAAATGTTATGCAATATGTAACAGGGCTCCTGCTTCATCAATTTGTCCATCAAGGGGTCTTAGACTGCTGTTCAAGGATGACACTTAATAAATTGGCATGATAAATAATGTTTTATTGAAAATCTGTGACCTTAATATTTGTATTTGTTTTAGTTACCGTTATATAAAAGCAATAATGTACAAAAGCGATATTATTATATTGCAGTACATAGTAAATAATGGGGTTGCAGGCATATCATGCCTGTCAATGCACATTAGCCATCACTATATTCACTATATAGCATGGCCTATATCTTATTGTGTAATTATGGCACAGCATAGAAACATCAAAATCGAAATATCATTACCTCTTAAAGCGAAAGCATGAGAGATGCCTTTTACTTTGTCCATATGCGCTATAACCCAATTTAACCAGATGTGTCATCAATGATAATTGTCTTTTCTGGAGCAAATGACCTCAAAGATCAATTTTCTATTCTGTTCTCTCCAACCTCCCTTCTTCTTTTCACTGTTTGACCCCTCTCCCCATTCTGTTGACCATAGGATCCATTCAGTGCTGTGAACAAAGTTCAGTAAGTGGTTTCCTTGTTTTTTCTGCTAGGTTATTTTAGACTATAGATTTTGCTCTTATTCTAGAGCTTTCGCATATTTTACTCTGCGCAGTTTCCTAAACTCTGCTTACAGCCTGAGGCATATTGATTGCTTCTATTTACATCTATCACACAGACATCGGAATGTACATGCACACATGTTGATAATGTTTTTCTTCATTAATGCTATATAATGTAACTTTATTTTACAGTGTCTGTGTTACACATATTACATGTTATTAATTACTATAGTAATAACAATAACAATATGTAAGCACAAGCAGCTCTACAAAAGTATTTCACAGTAAATACATAGTTCATTAGTATTACTCTGTAACTACCTTTTTACATACACATTGTGACCATGTAATAATAATAAGAGTGTCTATGCAGAAATTAAATGTTTTCCTCCTGACACAGATACATACACACAAATATCTGTAATAAATTTCAGGCTGCTGGAGCACTACAACAAAGAGCTGAATGAGAACCTGTTGCAGACTGTGGCA
This sequence comes from Myxocyprinus asiaticus, assembly GCF_019703515.2. NCBI lineage: Eukaryota > Metazoa > Chordata > Actinopteri > Cypriniformes > Catostomidae > Myxocyprinus > Myxocyprinus asiaticus. The sequence goes on from NC_059365.1 coordinate 30,864,633, forward strand.
TGCATTGAGAACATGGAGACCGAATTGCAGTGTGCCAAGTTGGAGTTGGCCAACTTCAAAGAGAAATACAGAAGGTCAACATCAATGCAGAGTTCTCTGATTTTAACAGATTTGCATGTTGTTTTAATCTTGTTGTGTAAGTCTACATACACTATATTGCCAAAAGTATTCGCTCACCCATCCAAATAATTGAATTCAGGTGTTCCAATCACTTCCATGGCCACAGGTGCATAAAATGAAGCACCTAGGCATGCAGACTGCTTCTACAAACATTTGTGAAAGAATGGGCCACTCTCAGGAGCTCAGTGAATTCCAGTGTGGTACTGTGATAAGATGCCACCTGTGCAACAAGTCCAGTCGTGAAATTTCCTCGCTACTAAATATTCCACAGTCAACTGTCAGTGGTATTATAACAAAGTGGAAGCGATTGGGAATGACAGCAACTCGCCACGTAAAATGACAGAGCGGGGTCAACGGATGCTGAGGCCCATAGTGCGCAGAGGTCGCCAACTTTCTGCAGAGTCAATCGCTACAGACCTCCAAAATTCATGTGGCCTTCAGATTAGCTCAAGAACAGTGCATAGAGAGCTTCATGGAATGGGTTTCCATGGCCAAGCAGCTGCATCCAAGCCATACATCACCAAGTGCAATGCAAAGCGTCGGATGCAGTGGTGTAAAGCACGCCGCCACTGGACTCTAGAGCAGTGGAGACGCGTTCTCTGGAGTGACGAATCACGCTTCTCCATCTGGCAATCTGATGGACGAGTCTGGGTTTGGCGGTTGCCAGGAGAACGGTACTTGTCTGACTGCATTGTGCCAACTGTGAAGTTTGGTGGAGGGGGATTATGGTGTGGGGTTGTTTTTCAGGAGCTGGGCTTGGCCCCTTAGTTCCAGTGAAAGGAACTCTGAATGCTTCAGCATACCAAGAGATTTTGGACAATTCCATGCTCCCAACTTTGTGGGAACAGTTTGGGGATGGCCCCTTCCTATTCCAACATGACTGCGCACCAGTGCACAAAGCAAGGTCCATAAAGACATGGATGAGCGAGTTTGGTGTGGAAGAACTTGACTGGCCTGCACAGAGTCCTGACCTCAACCCGATAGAGCACCTTTGGGATGAATTAGACCGAAGACTGCGAGCCAGGCCTTCTCGTCCAACATCAGTGTCTGACCTCACAAATGCGCTTCTGGAAGAATGGTCAAAAATTCCCATAAACACACTCCTAAACCTTGTGGAAAGCCTTCCCAGAAGAGTTGAAGCTGTTATAGCTGCATAGGGTGGGCCGATGTCATATTAAACCCTATGGATTAAGAATGGGATGTCACTTAAGTTCATATGCGTCTAAAGGCAGATGAGCGAATACTTTTGGCAATATAGTGTATGTGGTATAAACACATGCAAAGACTATGTTGTTTTACAGAAATATAGCTCCATGGCTCTTTGCATACTATTTTATTTATTTATTTATTTATTTTGGATATTCAAACTTCAACTTTGGGGACTTTTAGTTTTGTGAATTTCTAAATAGTAACATTTTGCAGTGTCTGTACATGCATCATCATGGAGATTTGTCATTTTTTGTTATTTTGACAGAAATGTGTGTTTTAATGTGATCTTTGCATAATATAACCAAAAGAGAAAAAGGTGAAATGTGTTAGTTAAAAACCCAGCTGGGACATGAAATTGCCTGAAGTTGAAGAAACACCCTATAATGGAAAACACACAATCATAGTGTAATACAAACCTCTTTTATTCTCTGTCTAATGTGTTTTTGCAGGCTTCAGGAGAGCTATTCTGTTTCTCAGCAAGCAAATAGTGTTCTGGAGCAGAAACTCAAATCTATGGTAAAGTTAACACATAAATTGCAGGAAAAATATGAAAGAGTATGAAACAATGGTTGTTGCAGATTATGCACAAAAAGAGTGCCTATAAATGAGTTCTGTGTGATAAATGTGTCTTTTCTTATGCATAAAGTACCCACCAGTAAAAGTATGTTTAGGGCTGTTTTATCTATTTTGACAGGTAGACAGCTTGGACTCAGAAAGGAAGTTCATCATGCAGAGAGTTGTGGATCTGACTAAACAGCTGGAGACTGCACAGAAGACCATCAACTCTCTAGAAAACATCAATGTAAGTGTATCATGTAGACAGATTTATTTATTTATGGGTTCAAAGATACAGATGGAATTTTTATGGGTTTGACTGAACAAAAGTAAAATGCTAACAGCTGACATCTTTATTCCCATAGGTTCCCTCTTTGATTAGAGAGTTGTTGAAAAAGAATGTAGACACTCAGGAAGCAATGGAACACTTGTATCCCCAAACATCCCCAGTCCAATCTGACAGTGGCCAATCAAGTGCTCAAGACAACCCATCATCTGTTGGAAGGGGGGAAGAAAGAGTCTTTGAATGGTCACAGACTGGACAGAAATGCTCTGATGCCAGCCAACAGCCTGCTACAGCATTTTTGCCATGGAAACATAATCATGATTTGTGCTCAGGGCCAGAGCTGCTTGGGGTTAAAGGAAGTGACTCACAACGTCCTTTCTCTCTTACTCCAAATGATGCACCAATCTACAAAACGATGGCAGATGCAAAGGGTCCAAGGCATGAAGTGCATCAATTAGGCATCAATACAGATATTCGCACTGTTGCCATGCCAACCTACAGTTGTGTTGATATTCCTCCAAATCCATATAACCTAGATGACATGGGGCTCAATATACAGACAGGTGATGGGACAAGAAGAGAGGGTATTGTCACTGTGGGGAAAGACCCCAATGTTGCCACCTATTTTACAACGCAGAGGATGCTGGATCATTTGTTGAGCCATATTCCTCCACCCCCAACATACGATGGAGAGGGGAAACAGACAGGAACTGGGGTCAGGGAACTAGCGGAAGGACATTAATGACATTAAATTTGAGGTCTTTTCCAGTTAACTGTAAAAGAACCGGTTTAAAGTTAGCATTAGGGTTAGGCTTGGTTGAATCTATATAAATGTGTGTACACCATTTGATTTTGTACCATACCTTATTTTCCTGGTGTCCTGATTTAATTTGTACCAGAGAATATTTAGCAGAGATGGGCCACTTCTATTAAAATGAATGGGAGAAACTGGAACGCCCAACAGTCAGCGGATGTAGAAAGGAAGTCTCGCCTTAAAGGTAAAAGAGCCAGTCACCTTTTAGATGCAGATATCGCCTGTCAATCAACTCAAGAATGTGCATTTGCATTAGCTAGACAAGCCAAGAAAATGTAATTTTTTTTGCGTAATCTGAGGTAAAGAAGCACAATTTATGATACCAGTGTTGTCCGAATTTACTGCTGATTTGAAATATGTTCTTTGATCGTAATCTTGACCAACCATTTTGAAGATTTATGTCTTTCCCCATTCAAGGAGATAGGAGCTGCACTTTCATGACTGGAAATAGCTTCCCGGAAGCATTTCAAAAATGGCGGCCAGTGGACTGACTTGCTAGAAAGACTTTGTTTGTACCCAGAGGAAATTGTTATTGCTCATAGTTCACACGAGAAATAGACATGTTGCTTTCCGAATGTTCATGTACTCTGAAATCAACCCCATTCTGCCGAATTATTGACAAGTGCCATCTGCCATCAGACATTTTTGCATCAATTAAATTGTCATAACTTTTCCCTCTGTCGCTAATGATCACATGTTGTGCAAGAAACAAGGAAACCAGTAAGTAATCACTATCACATATACAATGGTATACAGCAGTTAAAATTACATTTCAACTCTACTGACGGTTAGGTTTAGGGTTGGGCTTGGGTTAGTTAATTTACGTTTTGAAGGAGGAGGAATAACGGCGAATTTGAGGTTGTGTTCAAGACATTTCACGCCTGAATTGCTGAGGTGATCACTACTGAATACAACATGCCTCAGATGCCTCTGGAGTTTATTTAGATTTTTTATAGCAGATATCTTGGGATGTACAGCATGAGTAAGTGTTTTTTTCCTTTTAAATTTAGTGTATTGTGATTCAAAATCTGAAAATATTGTGATCTTTTCGTGCATCTTTTCTTAATGGCTACAGCCTCATCTAAAGCAAAGACCATGATGTGCTTGTGCACTTATGTTTTCAGTTTGATGTGTTGAGATCAGTGTTTAACTTCCCTGGTAACTGGCTCTGGCTCGAGCAGCATGGTGAAAGAGGTGTGTGTTTGTGTCAACTGCAAACTCACTTTGAGATCTGCCTCCATTCCTGTATACAACGCCCACATTTCAGAATCCAATCAACAAACGATGGATAAAATCAAGTCCCCACCCTACATTTTTATTTTGTTCAATAAGCCATTTTACACAGAAATACATCACAATACGAAAGTAAAGTCAGTTGAAACTTCCATTTCAGCAGCAGATCATTCTACTACTACTACTACTACTGACACCGAATTTATAGTACATTCAGTCTGCAGAGTGTGCTCTTTCAAAGTACAGGACGGCTCAGTGTTGTCTTAAATGTTTCTCCTAAAATTTTTTTGAAATAAAAAGAGACACAAATGAAAAAATTGTTGACATAGAGTGAGAATATAGAGCTATAAAACTAATGTGGCTAGCATAGCTCTGATAGTGATGAGAAATTAGTTCATATTGAAAACTCTGACTTTAAATTGTCAGCTCTGGGCACAGTTTGTGACATTGCTAGGATCTTTTTTCAGGAGAAAAATCTGAGAAGCAGGAGACTTAAAGGTGCATTTAATAGTATGTTGCAGTGGCTTACATTGGCTTACACTGACACCTAGTAGCTTGGATGCTGCATTATTCAAACACAGTAGTTTTCAGATGCCATTGTAGAAATTCACTATGCACAGAAAACCATGATTAATTTAATCTATGAATGAATGTGTCAAATAACAGGACAGTTACTGAGAATGAGCGAGTAGTATTCGTCTGGTCATGTGATTCTAAAATGGCAGCCCCCATGAGGCGCCCCTGCTCCATGTAGAATAAAACAGCTTTTATAAGGTTACTGATATGACTAAAGTCTTCATCTCACATAAATGGTCATGATTTTATAAATATGTTTCAAAATTAATTTGAATTTCTTTAGGAGTAAAATGTTTTATATGAGGATAACATTTCTGAGTGCACCTTTAAGCAAAAGTCTCCATTTGATCTCCATTTAAACTCATTGCTTCCTACGAGCTGAAATATTATTATTATTTTTTAGTAGTTTAATGCATATGGGATATGTATCCTCTATATTTGTGTGACTGAAAGGTATATTGTTATACCTGTTTGCACTTTCCCCCCCAAAGTATCATATTAAATCTTAACTCACATTTTTCTAATGGTATTGGCGTTAACACGGTTTACTGTTTATAATCTTCTGAGTTAAAGTGATACATTTGATCTCTTACTTTTTTTATGTTTGACAGCCTTATTTGTGCTTATAAAAATAAAAATAAAACTTATGTAAATTCATAATGACAATTAATTATTGTAAATTTTTACTCATATTCACTCCATTCTGGTTCCATTTGTTGTATTCACTAACATGTAGTTGATCTAGATGCATAACTAGTAGAATGTCATTTTCAAATAAGAAGACTTGGTCTTTTTATGGTAGAGAACAGTGATGCACCATGCAGTTTGACTGTAGAATATTCTCTCTCTCATTTACATAAAATAAAATACATTTTATTTTCCTTATGTCCTGCTTCAATGGCAATAAGTTAATAAAGTATTTTTGTTCCACAATAATAATTATCTTTTTCACTGAACATCCAGGCCTTCAGGGTGAAAATGGGAGTCATTCTGTCTAATCTACTCTTTTCTGTTAATCTTAGTCTATGTTTCTCTATTTTACCTGTTACCACAGTCCATTACAGAGCACACCTTGAGTAAAACCCTCCTTCTTGCACTCTGTCAAGCATCTCCAAGGGCAGGTTTGCTTAGAGGACATTGGCCTGAATTCTCATTGGTGGAGTTGGTCTAATAGGATCAGACAAAAGTACAGGAGATTATGAAACTCAAGACATAATACTCTATATCATATTTCTAAGCCCTAGCCAAAATGGCTACCAAACTGTAGGAGGCACACTGAAGGTTCAGGGTCCAAAAGAAAGGGCACGCAAAATATTTTGAAGGTAAAGACATTTTTTACTTCTACTCAATGTAAAACTGGATGATCTTGAAAACTACCTAATTTTTACGTTTAAATCAAGCTTCAAGGCACTATGTTTTTGTTTCACGTCCATGCATTAGCATTATTTGGAATCTTTTTTTTTTTCACAAGCTCATTCCTTATTTAAGACATAATGGAGATTAATGGGAATTTACCTATTAATTATTAATTATTTGCTGAACTGGATACTGGTGCGCATAAAACTTTCTGAACTGTCTATCAAACCTCACTTTTCAATCTAAAATTTACAATGGCCATTTTAAAATACCTTTTTAAGCAGCATGGTGTTGATGAAACTGAAGTTCCCCTTCCAAAAGAGGGTGCGTCTGGCCCAGAGTGTCTGGCTGCTTTCTTGGGTAGCTATGTTCTCTGGAGCCATCACCTTTGCAATGGGAGTCTTCCTCAAAACCGAGCTACATCGCAGATCAGAGGTAACAAAACTTCAATTTTAGAAACGTAAAAATTAAGTAGAAATGTTTCATCTAAGCAGAAATAGAACCAATGTATCAAAAACTACCTGCTTTGGTAATACAGTAGACAAGTACACAATATGAATTGCCAGCTATAGTGTGCCTGCCATTACAGTCAGTTAGGATCTTAAAAGTTTGTGAAAGTATAATCAAAAATGTGAACACATACAAATCAAACACAGTTGACTCTGAACTGTTTGCACATTGTTAATACCTTACTGCAGTCATGCAAAGGAGTCTTTCAGTGCCTTGTGTTGCCACTGTGAAATTATTCAGTGTGTCTCATTTTCTAATATAGATTCTTTATGATAATTTCCAAAACCAAAACTATCTGCAGGACAGTGAAAATGGCATTCATTATTTTGAAGGCATCATTGTTATTTAAATGTACTCACTTATAATGGTTACTAATCCAAGTTTAGTAAACTGTATTATATATCGTTTAGTTATCAGAATCAGGGCACAATATATATTAAACTGTAATTTACCCTTTACGCTGTCAACACAAGCCTAACAGGACTAAGCTTTGTCTTGTCAAGAGGAATAATCTCGCATAATCCTGTGGATTGGCACTCAGATAAGGTCCTCTATATGAACACCAATAACTAAGCTAGTATCTATAATGGAGTCAGTAAAAATCATGAATAAAAAACCTCACACAGTAAAAACAAGCATAGAGGGAAGAAACTGAGAAAATATATACATACAGTTTTCTCTTTTCATATATATATATATATATATATATATATATATATATATATATATATATATATATACATATATAACATAACTGCTAAAGATTGTAAAAGAGGACATTTACTGAGTAACAAATTCTCACCCATTTTACACTCTACAGGTGATGGACAGTATGGACATCCACATTGTACCAAATCTGCTGATGGCAGTGGGACTAGCATCAGTGGGCATCAACATCTGTGCTGGTAAAGTCTGCCAGGACTCACTGGACCCCTCGCGCTTCCCACGCTGGAAGACCTTTCTTCCTCCATTCTTCTGCATCTCCATATTCTTCACCTCCCTGCTAATAGTCGCCATGATTCTGAGTTACGCCCTGCAGCCCAGCCTGGAGGAGTCTCTGAAAATCGGGCTGAAGAACGGCATCCGTTTCTACAAGGTTTGGGAGAAGCACAGATAGAATTTTAGGAAGGGCTTATTTAACAGCCATCAGGTGTCAGTTATAGATAGTTATAAATAAATTGCAGTGTTTGATGGTCATTTTGGTTTCATGACCATCTTAATACAATCAAAATACAAATGCTCATTCTGTAAAGACATCTCTCTTTCTGTTATTGCCATCATCTTGTTACATATGCATAATAAGCATCATTTACTTTATGAGACACGTGAAAAATGTTTCAGCATGTAAAAATCTGACATTTCAAAGTACTACAGTGTGAAAGAAATTGTATTTTACACTGTAAAAAGTGGTTGCATGCAGTTGCTACTTTAAAGTGATATTTCAATTTGATCTGGTCCTTAAAAATCACGTTCATTATTGTAACCTAATGTAGTCAGGTTGATTAAGTCATATTAAATCATCAAATCATTTTTGATTTGTAAAAATGAAACAGTTCATTTAGATGTTACCACATGCTAGACAACATAATGCCCAAAATAATGTTTATAATTACAGCAAAAAAATAAATAAAAAGGGTTTGGGGGATTTGAATTTGAACTTCAATTTTAAGTCATTTGATATCACTGTCTAATCTCTTATTGAATCCTCAATTGTTACCTCAAGGATCTACTTCTACTTGATATGACCTAATTTGTCAGGTTAATTTAGTCTGATTAATTAGCATTTTTGACTTGAATAAAACCAGTTAATTTAGACATTACTGGATGAAGCACATTTTTAGATTACCTGAACAAAAACACTTTTTACAGTGCACTAGTTACTGTATCTGATGTTACTGTAAACATTGTATCTCTACAGGACACAGACACACCAGGCCGTTGCTTCCAGAAGGAGACTATTGACCGTTTACAGATTGAGTTCCACTGCTGTGGCAATACCAACTACAGGGACTGGTTTGAGGTGCAGTGGATCAGCAGCCGTTACCTGGACTTTACATCCAAAGAAGTGAAAGAGTGAGTAAAAACAAAAAACAAAACAAAACAAAGATCTGTACTATATGCTTTAGGTGACATATCAAAGATATACTGTAAGTGGTTTTTCAAAATACTGTTTTTAATAACCACTGATTGAATAAATGAATGGTTAGTAAAGTCTGCTAAATTAATAAATTTACATTTAAATGTAAATGAATGAACAAGTTATTCAAATAACAAAAGGACAACTATCCAAAGCCTTTGCTTTCAAGGTTAATAAGAACTCACAATGTCATGTTACAAAATAGGAAGTCAAAGGTCACATGCCAACATCAGATGAACAGAAAGGTCAACCCCAAATACTGGTGAATTGATCGGAAAGTAATCGCAAGACAAAAAAAAAAAAAAAGAGTAAAACACAGAAATCAATCAATGGTGCAACAAAACTATGGCATTTTATGGACATAATTCCATAGTATATAATCTTAATCCTAAATATATACATTTAGGCTATGGCTTTTTCTGTCTATTCCACTTTTCCGATACAGTCGTGTGAGGAGCAACGTGGACGGCCGTTATCTGGTAGACGGCGTTCCATTCAGCTGCTGTAACCCAGCCTCCCCCCGGCCCTGCATCCAGTACAGTCTCTTGGACAATGCTGCCCATTACAACTACGAATATCAGACTGAGGAGCTGAACCTCTATAACCGAGGCTGCCGCCAGGCTCTGGTCAGCTACTACATGGGTTTAATGAACACCATTGGCCCTGGTGTTCTGTCTGTTTTCTTTCTCCAGGTAGGTGTCAATGTTAAACCATCCATGAATGACTGAATGAATGACCATTACAGGGTTCTTGTTACTGTCCAATTAGATTCTATATCTATATTGTCATCTATATGGTCATTACAGTCATTACAGACTTATATTCTATAATATATTATATATTGTCATCTCTACATAGTCATTAAAGACTTAGATTCCAGATTAGATATAGTCATTACAGACTTTGATTTTATACTAGATTTTATATCGTCATTATTGTCACTACAGACAGATTCTATATTGTCATCTATATTGTTATTACAGTTATTACAGTCTTAGATTTCATACTAGATTCTATATAGTCTTCTATATGGTTATTACAGTGGGCCCACTTTATATTAGGCGGCCTTAACTACTATGTACCTAACCATTTGATACAATGTACTTATTATATACATACATGTTGTTGCATTGTAATTACATTTAAAGTACTTGCATTTAATTACATTTGTAGTTACACTGTTAACTTTACCTGTACCTCAACCTCAGTAACAGCAAATGTGGGTATTTACACTGTAAATACATAGTCTTGTATGTTTTAAATGTTAATAAATAGTAGTTATAGCCACCTAATATAAAGTGGGACCATTACAGTCTTTACAGACTTAGATTCTATTTTAGATTCTATATTGTCATCTTTATGGTTATTACAGACTTAGATTCTATTTTAGATTCTACATTGTCATCTATATTGTTATTACAGTCACTGACTTAGATTCATATTAAATTCTACGTTGTTATCTATATGGTCATTACTGGCCTATTTTGCCCAGATCACTGATGTTTATTGTCCAGTTAGATTCTATATTTATTATTTATTAAAGAGATAGTTCACATTTACTCTTTTTCACGTTGTTCCAAACCCATATGACTTTCTTTTGAAACTAACATTCTGAATGTTAGGCAGAATATAGTTTCAGTCACTATTCACTTTCATTGTAAAGAAAAAAGACGCAATAAAAGTGAATGGTGACTTAGCTTGACTTATACTTAAGATTCAGGGGCTGTATTACAGAAAACTCCTAACTCTGTGTAACTGTGGCAATTAAAGAATGCTAACTTGGACATTTCAGATATTAACTTCTATAAAGTTTCTGTAATATAGCTGTAATATGTGATTCTGTAACATCACATAATCAACTATGTGATTGTATGAGTCAGTTGCATCAGATGCCATGCATAGCTGTGATGAAAAAGATCAAAGGACCAACATTAGAGGAATGTTTTGTGTGGACCCCCAATAAGCACATAATTTTAAGCTCTGACCTTGAATAACACATTGTATTATCTAATGTGCTCAACACATTGAACCATTCACACGCTCAACACTCAGTAAATATTGATACACTTCCAGAACTGCTGGCAGTGCGGTGGTGAACAGGGGTGTCAATATTCATTAACATTATTCAAAATAACTCGCACCCAAAACCACATCACGCTCTGAGCTTTTATAACAGCTTTTGTAACACTACTGTATGACTAATCTGTTCTCATATGCTGCTGTGACAGTCAACAAATAAGATCGACTCTAGTTCTTCTGCCACCACCAGGGAACAAAAATGGATTTGCATTTGATACATAGTATGATATCAACAGAGTATTATCAGTATATCTCACTTACAGTAGCCTACTATTAGCTGTTGATACACACAGTCAAACTTTAAAGGTGGTGTGTGTAATTTAGGAGAGAAGAAATAAATATTTCATTTCATAAGTGAAAGACCTTTTACTCTGTGGTGCGATCAAAACTTTGCTCTGGTTGTTTGAGCATCCTGACCAGCCCGCCATAGCAACACTGGCTCAACAATGATGTGTGTTTTGGGCGGGACTAACTGCTTGTTGACCAGTGGAAGACGGTGGGAGTGTAGTTTAAAAAAAGTCATTTTATTTGCAATTTCGTTAGGTGATGCTAGTGGCGCAGAAACAGTTAAATTCACCTTTAAGAAGAAGAGCTATTTTGTCAAACATTTTAAGAAAACATTTTAAGTAACACTTCACATTAATGTTCCTTTTGTTAAGGGTTTATAAATGGGTTCATTAATGATTAATAAGTCATTAATAAATGCATTATAAATCATTGATATGCAGTTATAACAACATAAAAAAGGGCGGCTTTAATGTAGTACTTGCCAAATAGTGTGCATTTTAACATACATGTTATAAATGTTTAATACACTTATTCATACTTATTAATGAAAAAATTAAATGCCCTAATTCATGATTTATGTGACATTGCATCAAAAATAGACTATTAAGTGAGATTAAAAGGAGTATCTCAGTCCTAGTTACCTAAATTCCTCTGCAAAAACACTTTTTAGGTCTTCATGCTAATTCACAGAATATATCATAAAATAAAGCCTGATGACCATTAAATTATAAGGAATTTTATGTACAGCACATAGGTTTCTAATGTTGGCAACTCCTTATGAATGCTTCGTTTCCAAATTACATTAAGGTATTCATAGGTAACTAATGTTGAATAAATGTTCCTAAGCATTTATAACATGCGAGGCTAAATGGCTCACTATTTGAAAGGTACTGCATGAAATTACTACTTTTATGCATGTTGTTACAACCGCTTATTGATGATTTATAATGCATTTGTAAATGAATTATTAATGAACACCTTTAAAAAAATGTACATTAATGTAAAGTGTTACATTAAGTTTGAACTCAGACACCTGTATCTCTGTTTGGGCCTTAGATGACCATGCTGGTGAGTCTGCGGTACCTGCACACTGCAATGGAGGGTGTGCTGGGACAGGAGAATGTGGAGATCGAAACTGAGGGTTACATCTTGGAGAAGGGAGTGAAGGAGACTTTGTTGGAGACCAAAAAAAAGTTGATGAAAATAATCCAGTTCGCGCAGGTGGGCGATGCAACGGCTACGACCCCAACCACAGACCCAGAGGCAGGAGCTGCAACTCCGGCCCCAGAAAAGGAAGCCACACCCCCTAGCTAAATTACTTTGTGTAATTGTTTATAATGAGGGTCGTGTCAAGATTGAAACCCTCGCTCTTTGAAAAGTCTTGCAACATTCATACACTGTTTATGTGGAAGCCCATAGCAATACTCACCTTTACTCTAAATTTGGAATCAGCCAATGTGAATCTTACAAGTTTTGCAGAACAAGGTTAACCATCTAGACACGATCTTCCATGGGTGCACATGTGCACATGAGTGCTGAAATTTCTACAGCTGTCCTTGGTTTTTTTTCTTTATCATCCAGAAAGGGCATAAATAATCATAATTATTCTATAAAAATGTTACTTTATTACATGATGTTAAAGAAGGTACTCAGTGTAACCAAGCAGTAACCTCTCAGAATGCTTAAAATTATTTATAAAGTGAAGATGTACAAGGAAGGAGCACAATTTTAATCGATTATACAATGAAATTGTATAATACACCACATGCTGTTTGTAGACGTTTTTTCTGCTTTATGCTTTGCTTAACTAGACAAAAGTAGTGAGCTGAAATTGCAGAATGCATACGACAAATAAAGAGTTTTTAAATGATCTGTGAAGTAACGTGGTCATTTTGGTGAGACATTAACTTATTATGAGGGCCCCTTATTTTGGTTTCTCTTTAGTGCCAAAATGTTTTCTTACTTTACACTTGCATAAACATGTTATGTTATGCTATGTTCCATTCATCATTCATTTCCTCTTTTGTCACTAAAGAAATGAGAGAGAGAGAGAGAGAGAGAGAGAGAGAGAGAGAGAGAGAGAGAGAGAGAGATGAATAGGATTATGCTGAATGATTGAGGCAGGCCATATTGTTGGGTGTCCTGTTCTGAAACCTGAAATCTCTTTATCCCTTTGATAACAGTTAATACTATGACCGCTGCCAAAGCACTCACGCACATGGGGCAACACAAGAAATGCAACTCCAACACAATAATTTATGCATCCAATATTCAGTTATTTCTGGTTAATTTGGCATCTGTGACCAGGAATGTCCTGTTCCATGTTGTTCCCCCGACGACAGCTCTGCTTGTCCAATAGGTTAGGTTCGACTAATATGCCATTATAGTGAACAAATATAGTGGTTGCAAACTGTCGGAGGATATGCCAGTGTACTACACCATTACAATACACCACCAGATGGAGCCAAAATTCTTCCAACTTTTACTGTTACTCTCGTTTCATATGTTGCCCACACACATAGGTTGTGTCCAAAATCCTAGTGATCTGTCTACCTAGACGACAGGGTTTAATGGAAGAACACTATGAAGAAAAGACTAAACTAGATTGGAACCTGACACTCAGCTACAACGACCCTTACAAAAATCGAGTGTTCAAGTCAAATTTGCCACAAACTTGCCGTAAATTGTCCATTGTTGCCAAAGTTTTGCTGCAGGTTCACCACTACAGGCAAAGAGCTGCAAATGCCAGTCAAACATTTGTGGTGAATCATAAGCTCATTTGCATGTGAAAGTAATTAGTGGCAAATTGTGGCAAATTTGTGGCTAGTCTGCCAGAACTCTAAATTTGTGGTAAGGGCACCCAAAAAGACCTTATTCCAGGCAGCGACATCTTTGATTTTTGACAGGAATGACAACGAGGCTGTGGGGGATAGACGTCTCTTCAGTGGGTTTTACATTTATATTATATTTTACATTTATTAATTTGGCAAATGCTTTCATCCAAAGCGACTGGTAGGTCTGGGTGGATTAGATGGTAAGTGAACAATCAGTTCTCGTAGTCAACGTGTTGAATGTAGGAGAACTTGGCAGGAGTAAAGACCTGAGCGACTTTGACAAGGGCCAAAGTGCTATGGCCAGAGGACTGGGTCAGAGCATCTGTGAAACAGCAAAGTTTGTGGGGTGCTCCCGGTCAGCAGTGGTGAGTACCTACCGACAGTGGTCTGAGGAGGGACAAACCACAAACCGGCGACAGGGTGTTAGGCGCCCAAGGCCCATCGATGTGCAAGGGCAACAAGGCTATCCTGTGGCACAAGTCACAGAAAATGTTAATGATGGTTACAGGAGGAATGTGTCACAACACAGTGCATTGCACCCTGCTGCGTATGGGGCTGCGTAGGCACAGACCAGTAAGAGTGCCCATGATGACCCCTGTCCACCGTCAAAAGCGCCTACCATGGACACGTGAGCGTCTGAACTGGACCTTGGAGCAGTGGAAGAAGTTTGCCTAGTCCGATGAATCCCGTTTTCTTTTACATCATGTGGATGGTCATGTACATGTGTGCCGTTTACCTAGGGAAGTGATGGAACCAGGATGCACTGTGGGAACAAGACATGCCGGTGGAGGGAGTGTGATGCTCTAGGCAATGTTCTGCTGGGAAACCCTGGGTCTGGCCATTCATGTGGATGTCAGTTTGACACGTGCCACCTACTTAAACATCGTTGCAGACCAGGTACTCCCCTTCATGGCAACAGTATTCCCTGATGGCAGTGGCCTCTTTCAGCAGGATAATGCACCCTGCCACACTGCACACATTGTTCGGGAATGGTTTGAGGAACATAATGAAGAATTCAAGGTGTTGCCCTGTCCTCCAAATTCCCCTGATCTCAATCCGATTGAGCATATGTGGGATGTGCTGGACCAACAAGTCCAATCCACAGCGGGTCCACCTTGCAACATACAGGACTTGAAGGATCTGCTGCTAATATCTTGGTGTCAGATACCACAGGACACCTTCTGGGATCTTGTAGAGTCCATGCCTGTGATTTTAAGTGATTTTATGCATTGCACTGCTGCCACACGATTGGCTGATTCGATAATCGCATGAATAAGTAGGTGTACAGGAGTTCCTAATAAAGTGCTCAGTGAGTGTATGTGTTACATACATGTAAGCAGCCATTCTTGTAGTATTTTGAAAAATATTGTGATATATCAGATTTATGAATGGATTTAACCTGAAAACTAAGTAAACGTCAAATGTAACTGAAATATAAATTAACATTGGACTAAAAAAAAAAAAAAAAAAAAATGCATCTTTATTTGAAAAGTCCACTACATGCAACCGGTCCATCCCGGCTTACAGCTTCGTTTCATTCACGTCAAATGTATTACAATTTTTTTTTACTACTATGTGAATAAGGTCTGCACGCGCTGGATGCCAAAAAATGTAGTCTAGGTAGGCAGCTTAATAGGTTTTAGACGCAGCCCTAATGTTGCGGTGTTGCTGGGTTCTATGTGGAAACACGAGCGTCATGCTGACACGAGGACGCGTGAAGGGGAACAAACTTGCTGCAACGCAACTTTAGATTCCGGGGAGGTTTCGAAGTGTGAATACTGTGACAGAATGAAGGGACAGGCACAGAAAGCAAAGATGTTAACAGTTAAACAGCTGTAGTCTATTGTCCAGAGAAATATTATCATAATGAATGTACTTATAAAAGTATATTATTTAAACGGTAGGTAGTGTTCTAACAAATTAAAGTGATCAGGAAGATGGATGTAAACTTTACGGAAATATTAGAAGAATTTATGGGAAGTGCACTTGTTACATGGGTAGGTGTATCTGATTTAAAGAAAACAAGATTATCAGCTCTTTGTTCATCCTTATTGTTTTTTAAACTTTACAAATCCCCTCAGAAACAGTAGAACTATAAAAGATGTTAAGAAATGCCGTTTGATCATCAATTAATGTTCCTTATTTTTGGATATGATCTTTACCAAATAAACACTGGTCAACATTTATAAAAAAAAAATAAAATAAAATAAAAAAAAATAAATAAAAATCTTAATGATTTATTTAGTTTTTAGTGTCGAAATGAAACTATAAGTCTCCACAGAATAGGCTACTTTGATAACCAGGCCTAATAAAGCATTTACAACAGAGTCGTGCTAGGATCCATCTCAGTTTTTTCTTCTTGATGTTTTTATTTTCTGTAAGGTGCATCTCTTTGAGGGTATTGTCGATGAAGAGAATGGATCATTTACCCAGCAGTACATGGACTCCCAGAATGCAGTAAGACCATACCTGAAGCTTACCAATGGAGTCTACCTCAATGAAGTCATGAGGATCATGTAAGACAGAATAAATATACTTAGATCAATGTTGTTTTGAATAATGGTGGTTGTTCAAAACTAACTAACAATTTATTGAGGACATTTCAACAATGACTCAGCTAACGCCAGTATTTGCTCTTTGTCTGTATGTTAAAAAAAAAAATGTTATCAGTGATCCCAATCCAAAATTAGAGCAGATTTACCACAATGTGGGTGACGACAAGATTCTCAGAGTCCAGAACTTTTCCATCCTCAATCGACACCTGAGATCATACTATCAGGTACTGAATTACACCATCAGTCATGTCAGTATGTGCTGTTAAAATTATTTTTAGATCACATAAACAATGCTGAAAAAATAACTGAAGAATTGCCTGATCATTGTATTTTTTATGCATCTTGAAGCAGTTTTTCTATTACGATAGCATTTTAAGTTATTTCTTGTCTCATGAGTGTTCATGGGATAAGTAATCATGTGATGTTGTCAATGTAAGACAACAAGCACTTTGCTCTCAATAACATAAATTGTTTCTGATAGAAAACATGAGATGATGCCCAAAATATTGGAACAGTTTGTACAGAACTCCTAATTTGATACAACTTTCTTAGACAGGCTCAATCTAAACAGACAATTGTTATACAGTCATGGCAACTTGATATTTTAAAGGAACTGTTCTCCCAAAATTGAAAATTCTCTGATCATTTTCTCACCCTCATGCCATCCTAGATGTATATGACTTTCTTTAGAAGAATATCTTAGATCTGTAGGTCCATTCAATGCAAGTGAATGGTGACCAAAACTTTGAAGCTCTAAAAAGCACTTAAAGGCAACATAAAAGTAATCCATTTGACTTCAGTAGTTAAATCCTGTGTTTCCCAACCCTGTTTCTGCAGGCACACCAACAGTGCACGTTTATTATGTCTCCTTAATCTAAAACACCTGATTCAACTCATCAGCTTGTTAGAAGATACTCCAAGACCTGAAATGAATGCGTCAGATCAAGGAGACATTCAAAATGTGTACTGTTGGAACAGGGTTGGGAAACACTGGTTTGATCCATGTCTTCTGATGCGATCTAATCGGTTTTGGGTGAAAACAGTCCAAAAAGTTACTCTTTCACACCATAAATCTTGACATCTGCAGTGTCCTTGGTGATCATGATTTCAAGCTGGATTACACTTCCTAGTGCTATCTAGCTCTTTGCGCACACGTCAAGCTCTAGGAAATGCAACCAAGCTTGAAATCATGATCGTGACTAAAGACTGCAATGGCAAGATGTACAGTGAAAAAGGAGGCATATTTTGATCTGTTTCTCACCCAAAACCAACTGGATCTCTTAAGAAAACATTGATTAATTATTGATTACTTTTATGCTGCCTTTATCTCCTTTTGGAGCTTCAAAGTTCTGATCACCATTCACTTGCATTGTATGGACCTACAGAGCTGAGATATCAGCATTTGCGTAAGCATCAGACAGCATTTGTGACATAATGTTGATTACCACAGACATTTATTTCAACTTGTCCCTCACTTATTTAAAAAAAAAAAACAAATGCAAATACAGTAAGGCACTTACAATGGAGGTGAATTGGGATAAAAGACGTAAATATTACAGTGTATGAATGGACAGGTCACTAATGCATTAAACAGTATGTACTGCCTTGTAGCTGTAAGTTTGTTTGTTTTTTTCTCTCTTTGTGGTTTCACTTCTTGTTTTAAATGTCCTGCTGTGGACATGTGTTAATCACTGTTATTTTAACACAAAGCACATAGAAATAACACAGCCTATTTTTTTATTTTTTATTTTTTTCACTTATTTATGGACATTTTTACATTTAAAATAGAGCATTTAAATATTCAGTAATTTCTTGTTACATCTTCATTTAATATTTGTTACTGACACAAAATGAGAGTTAGGTTTGCACACTGGTCTGTGCTGTGTGAGAATGTGTCAGTGTTTAAAACAGTGATAAGTCTCTTGTTGATTCATAAATTATTTTGTAATAAGCAAGGAATATTTAATTAGGTTTAATTAGAAAAAAAAATATTTCCATCGAACAAACGATGGCAAACGAAATCATACAGTCATTAGAAAATTGCAGCAAAAAAATAAAATAAATAAATAATAAAAAAAAATAAAATAAAATAAACATATATGTATACTGTACATGAGTTTGCTATTGTTGTATTGATCTGGATCTTTGGAAATTAACTCTTTTAATAAGACAAAATGAAGTGTGCTTTCCAGTTGTACAGCAGTTGGTTTATCTTTGAAAAAAACTAGCAGATTAACAACTACACTGTAAACAAGTATTTTGAACAAGTATGTGTGGACATTTACTGAGGAAGGAAGTGAGGTGACCACTGGTGATTTGTTAGTGTTAGCTAACTTCTATATACACTTACAATATTTACATTGTTTTACCATGTTTTACCATGTTTTTTGGACATGTATATGGTACCAAGGTAATAGCTTGGTATTCTTTAAAGTACCATGGCGTACCATGTAAATACCATAGTAAATTAATTTGGTAATCATTTAGTACTATGATATCAAAGTACCATGGTATGACCTTCTGATACCATCACTGTACCATGAAATCATCACAGTTCTTTTTGAAATGAAAGGTAGTTTTAAAAGCATTAAATTACTATATTGCGAAATTACTACTAAAGCTGCTGTAATATGTTCATAACTGTATGAAGTGGTTCAGATTAGTAAGCATTTTTTTTTTTACTACAAAAATAAGGAACTAGCACACTTTTGTCTTCACTTCAATTTGTGTTATATTTTTTTTACTAAAAACCTCACTTGTATTGGCTAGGATGACTTTCCTTTCTTGTGTTTTTTCTTTTTCTTTCAGGAGAATCTACAGCAGCTGCTGCTGATGCCTCTTCCAAATGTTGCTGTTTTAGGTCGAGATCCCCTGACAGGTGTAATGCTGTCATCTCTCATATAATTTCAAAACAGGAAAATTTTTATTCTCCAAATATTTATCAACAATTCATTCAAAAACAAACAAACAAGAAAGATCCAAACAATAAATGAAAAGTAAATATACTGTGTTGTTGTTTCTTGTTGGTTTCCCTCATGTGAACAGAGGGCGCTGTTGCAGAGCTGAGGAGACTGCTACTGTTATTGCTGGGCTGTGCTGTACAGGTAACCATTGTAAACACATTGTTGAGACACATATCCACTATCTTCAGCATTTTCCTCAGACATTACCCTGTAAAATGAATTAGAGTGCAATCTTGCTAAAAGTGATTCATTTCTCTTGTCACCAGTGTGAAAGGAAGGAAACTTTCATTCAGCAAATTCAGTGCTTGGACATCGACACACAGGCAGAGATTGCCCTTTGCATACAGGAGGTCAGTGCCAGTACTGTTGATAATGTTTCATTTTGAAGTGTACAATTCCACCCAATCAAATTTTAGTTTTAAGGCTTTTACATGTCTATTAGCTATAAAGCCAAATACTGTATATGTTGTGATTTATACCAAAGACTGTTATTGGCTATTTAAAAAAAGGGACAAGCTCTTTGATATGTCCTGTCTTAACATCCTGTTTGAAAACACTGTAAAAAACACTTTGTTATGTAACCTAAAAACTGTGTTTCATGTGGTAACATCTAAATTAACTGGTTTTATTCAACTAAATTTACCTGACATATTAGGTTACACTAACATAAGTAATTTTTAAGGTTTAAATCAAGTAGAAATAGATCCTTGAGGTAACAATGGCAGGTTACCACTTTTTAATGGTGTAGGAAATATGTCAACTAAGAAAAGAAAACGGGTGTCTGACTAGTCATTTTATGGGGTTTTTAAGTCGTGAACATCATCTCAAACTAAAGAGCATTTATTCTAATTTATGCCACTAACTCAGTGATTCATCATGCTCCAGGTGACCCAGGACCCGAGTGCAGTGCTTCCCCTGGAGTTTGGGGACATGTGTGGACTGAATGGGGCAGAGTTGCAGAGTCTCTTCTGCTCCATGGCCAAACAGATCCAGAGTCTGCATGCTCAACGTGACACACACTTGGAGGTGAGAGATTAATTTATATCTGCTATATCTGTGAATTCATGTTTCAGTTAAAGTAGGTGTGGATGAATTAGATTATAACAAAAGGCATTCATTAGCTCTGTCTGATGTTTAGAGGATAGCAGAGCTTTACCAGGAACGGGAATCATCTACATCCCACATAACCACGTCAAACGGGTTTGGACCTCCAGAGGGGCTGGCTGTGCAGCTGGCAGACAGCAAAGCTAAACTTCGTCAACTAAAACAGGAACTGTGAGTTTATTTGCTGCATTACTGCATGTGTGATGCTTTATCTATACAATGTGGATAATCAATACATTTCCATTTTGTTCAAGTCCCCATTATTATTGCTATTAATAATAAGATAATGAATGAACCCTTTAAGTTCAAGGCCTGCCAGCAGGCCTGCACAGGATTAAAATAATTATCAAAATATTAATAACTACAGTCTTGACCAACACAAAATAGGTATCGTTTTAAAGTTTAGAAGCTGTACTTTACAATGCATGTAGGCATTATGACCAAAACTGAACAAGTGCACTGTACGTATTATTGTAATCGGAAAAAACATAAAACTCATCAAATAACCATGTGTCGACAATTGACGTAACGCCATGCAAGGATCATACGTGTGAACGGCAAGCTCTGCACACTTTGCTAATTTTAATACCTTTGATGACATAAACAGGTGAGATTGGATACACTCTGTTCCATAACTGTTCTAGGAGGACAATATGTCAAAGAATTCAAAATCCTCGGGCTCTGGAGACATTAAAAGACACTTACATGCTCAAGCTGACGTTCCCGAGCAGGCACCAAGCCGGGGAGTCGATTTGGTCGGAGAAGTGCAGGAAATGTGGCGAGTGATGTTGAACATGTCGGCAATACTGACGAAGGTTGTTGCTGACTTGGAGGATCTTGCTGTGATACGTCGATCGATCACTGCCATGGAGGTGAAATTTACTGATGTGGTCACAAGAATGGGGGATGTCGAGAAACGGAATGATTATCTGGAGTCATCGGAGAGGGAATTATCTGCTAATCCGCTAGTGACCAAGGTGGATTTGGAGCATGTCTGGGAGAAGTTGGAGGACATGGAAAACCGTAGCCAGCGGAATAACGTCCATATCGTGGGGGTCCCAGAGGGAGTGGAGGGATGGGATGTGGTGGAATTCCTGGATGGGCTCTTTCCGAGTCTGCTCGACATAACAGGCCATAAGCTGGAAATCGAGCGAGCTCATAAGGTTCCGGCTCGGCGATCTGCTGAGGGAGACAGGCCCCAATCAATTCTGGCCAAATTTCTGAGATCATCCGTTAAAGATCTTGTGTTACGTGAGGCGAGGTGTAAAGGATTTTTACAACCTTTTTTTGTTCCCAGACTTTACTAACTCAACAAGAGAGAAATGTGATCGATTCAAGGAATGAAAGAAACTTTTACATCAACGGAAGATCGCTTTTGCACTGATATTCCCGGCCAAATTGAGAATAGATGCTCAGGATGACTGTAAAACATTCACATGCCCACAGCAAGCGATGTCGTTCATGAAGTCAATGGAGTGATTAAGGTACTTACGTTGCAGCCGAATGGACCGGCTCACTAAACATTTGCTTGACTGTTTGAAAATTCTGCGTGCTCTTTTTGTGCTGGTTCCTCCTAGCAGCTGGAGTTTATGTTGTAGAGCAACACACCTTCGGGACGATTTTGTGGATGAATCTATTAGGGCTGCCCCCGACCAAAGATTTTCCTAGTCAACTAGTAGTCGTTAATTTAAGCCATTAGTCGACTAGTCGCATGTTTATGATATTAATTTAATTACTTAAATATATATTTTTGGGGGGCATCAGAAAATGGTTTGAGTTCCTGGGCTGAGAAAGAATGTTATAAGTAACATTGGTAACACTGTTCTACATTACAGAGAAATACTAAACCATAATAAAAAATATAAATTTTACAAGCGCACGCACGAAGCGAGCCACAGCGACACCGGCAAAAGCGGTAATGATTCTGAATGTGTTGGAAAAACCAGCAATGAGACTGTCTGAGCATTTTGTTAATTTATAGAGAGAAATGCACATTAGGGTTGTGCCAACAGACGATGATCTCGGGGATCGACGATGGTCAGAGCGATCGCCAATAGCTGATGCCTTTGACGATGTCAAGATGATATTTGGCTCATTTTCCCATTAATGTATTAAATTATTATTATTATTAGGGTATTATTATTATCAAATTAATATTACAAATAATTTACCCGTAGACACACAGACACACGCTTGAAGAAACACACTTTATTACATTATTAAGAACAGATGACAGAAAAGCCGTCTATGCGCATGTATGACATGCTAATACGGAGGCGTGCAGTCACATGGAGCACGCGCATGTAAAAGGTTTTCACTCTTTCTTTGTTTCTGTCTTCTGATTTTTATTTTTTTTTTTGCAAGAACAGTATCGTCTATGAGAATGCTGCAAATGACCTCAGACATCTCAGTTCAGGAGGTGCTTTGAGTTCAGTTCACTTTATTTCCACAGAGCAGTTCATTTTGAACGCAACTCTGCAGCCTATACATCTGTGATTAAAACATAAAGTAATACAAAAACATATTCACCCCAAACCGTGATTATTATCATCATTATAATTATTATTTTTACATTTATAATTGTTTTTATGTCTTCATTTGTGTAAGTAATTTTCTGCCTGCATGTTTAGACTGGTACTTGCCTGACGGTAAATGGAAAGGTGGTTTCTTATGTATATATCAAATCAAATCAAATCAAATCACTTTATTGTCACACAGCCATATACACAAGTGCAATGGTGTGTGAAATTCTTGGGTGCAGTTCCGATCAACATAGCAGTCGTGACAGTGATGAGACATACCAATTTACAATAACATCAAATTAACACAACACAATTTAAACATCTGATATACATAATTACACTCAACTTAAAACATCACATTAACACAACACAATTTAAGCATCTGTTATACACATAATTACACTCAACTTAAAACATCAAATTAACACAACACAATTTAAACATCTGTTATACACATAATTACACTCAACTTAAAACATCAAATTAACACAACACAATTTAAACATCTGTTATACACATAATTACACTCAACAATATACAAATAATAACATACACTGTACAGTATACAATACGCTGTTTTTGTTTTTTGTTTTGTTTTTTTTGTTTTTACTATATAGATACACATTATTCAATAAAAATTAAAAATAAAACTACATATAAAAAAGTATATATATATATATATATATATATATATATATATATATATATATATATATATAGAATGTACAGTATTGTACTGTATTGACATTCAGGCTGTCAGTTGATAGTCAGTTGATAAGAGAGAATATAATATAATAATAATATAATTTATAATAGTCCAGTGTGAGATATAAGAGTAAGGGTAATAAAGTGCAGTGCTGATGTATTTTGATCGTGGGAGATCAAGAGTTCAGAAGTCTGATTGCTTGGGGGAAGAAGCTGTCATGGAGTCGGCTGGTGCGGGTCCTGATGCTGTGATACCGCCTGCCTGATGGTAGCAGTGAGAACAGCCCATGGCTCGGGTGGCTGGAGTCTCTGATGATCCTCCGAGCTTTTTTCACACACCACCTTGTATATATTTCCTGGAGGGAGGGAAGCTCACCTCCGATGATTTGTCTGGCAGGTTGCACCTCCCTTTGCAGTGCTTTGCGGTTGTGGGTGGTGCTATTGCCGTACCAGGCGGAGATGCAGCCAGTCAGAATACAGTAGTGGGCTGAGAACACAGCCCTGCGGGGCTCCAGTGTTGAGGATTAGTGATGAGGAGATGTTGCTGCCTATTCTAACCACCTGGCGTCTGCTTGACAGGAAGTCCAGGGTCCAGCTGCACAGCGAGCTGTTTAAGCCCAGAGCCCGGAGTTTCTCATCTAGCTTGGAGGGCACTATGGTGTTGAATGCTGAGCTGTAGTCTACAAACAGCATTCTCACATAAGTGTTCTTTTTTTCCAGGTGGGAGAGAGCAGCGTGTATTGTAGATGCAATGGCATCATCAGTGGAGCGGTTGTTGCGGTAAGCAAACTGCAATGGGTCTAGAGAGAGAGGCAGCACAGAGCAGATGTAATCTCTGATTAGTCTCTCAAAACATTTGCTGATGATGGGGGTCAGAGCAACAGGACGCCAGTCATTTAAACAAGTTATTTTTGATTGTTTTGGTACAGGCACAATGGTGGATGTTTTAAAGCATGTAGGGACTACAGACAAAGAGAGGGAAAGGTTGAAAATGTCCGTAAAAACACCAGCCAGCTGGTTCGCGCACGCTCTGATGACGCGGCCCGGAATGCCGTCTGGGCCCGCGGCTTTGCGGATATTCACCCGTCGGAAGGATTGGGTTACATCCGCTACAGGGACGGAGAGTGA
This sequence comes from Myxocyprinus asiaticus, assembly GCF_019703515.2. Classification (NCBI taxonomy): domain Eukaryota; kingdom Metazoa; phylum Chordata; class Actinopteri; order Cypriniformes; family Catostomidae; genus Myxocyprinus; species Myxocyprinus asiaticus. Next base: position 30,889,607 of record NC_059365.1, read on the forward strand.
ACTAACCTCTGTAGCTTCAGCCGCGAGAGCTCTCTCCGTGAGGATTTCCCTCAAAACGAGCATAAAAAGTATTTAGCTCATCCGGTAGAGAGGCAGCGGTGTTCATGGCGGAGTTTTTATTCCCTTTAAAGTCCGTGATGATGTTAATTCCCTGCCACATGCTTCTAGAGTTGGTGGTGTTAAACTGTCCCTCAATCTTGCTCCTGTACTGGCGTTTTGCTGTTTTGATAGTTTTTCGGAGGGCATAACTGGCTTGTTTATGCTCCTCCGCGTTCCCGGAATTAAAAGCGGAGGTCCGCACATTAAGTGCCGCGCGAACATCGCTATTGATCCATGGCTTCTGATTCGGATAGATTCGTACAGTTCTGGTCGGAATCACTTCCTCTACGCACGTTCTGATGAAACACATTACGCTATCAGCGTAAAGCTCGATGTCGTCATCAGAGGCGGACCGGAACATCTCCCAGTCCGTGTGATCAAAACAGTCTTGTAGCATAGAGTCCGATTGGTCCGACCAGCACTGGATCGTTCTGAGGGTGGGTGCTTCCTGTTTCAATTTCTGCCTGTAAGCGGGCAGAAGCAGAATGGAAGAGTGGTCCGATTTGCCAAATGGTGGGGGGAGGGATTTGTAGCCATCCCGGAACGGAGAGTAGCAATGGTCCAAAACCCGGTCCCCTCGTGTGTTGAAACTAATGTGCTGGTGATATTTTGGTGCGACTGATTTTAAACTGGCTTTATTAAAGTCCCCGGTCACAATGAACACGGCCTCAGGGTGCGCGGTTTCCTGCTCACTTATAATCCCATACAGTTCCTTGAGTGCCCGGTCTGTGTCGGCTTGTGGGGGGATGTACACAGCAGTGATAATGACCGCTGTGAATTCCCTCGGTAGCCAGAATGGTCGACACAGAAGCATAAGAAATTCCAGATCAGGAGAACAGAAAGACTTGATGGAATGTACGTTCCTCTGATCACACCAGGATTTGTTGATCATAAAACATACACCACCTCCTCTAGTTTTACCTGAGAGATCTTTCGCTCTGTCCGCTCGGAGCATGGAGAACCCCGCGGGTTCAATGGCTGAGTCTGGAATCTCCGCAGACATCCAAGTTTCTGTTAGGCAGATAATGCAGCAGTCCCTCTTCTCTCGTTGGAAAGAGATCAGTGCTTTCAGCTCGCAGAGCTTGTTATCCAGAGACTGAACATTTGCCAGTAGAATACTGGGTAGCGGGGGTCGATTTGCGCGGCGTCTTACTCTGATGAGAACGCCGGCTCTGTTTCCCCTTTACCTCCTGCGTTTCCGCGGCCGTGCTGCCCAGACAAAGGGCTCCGCTTGCGTGTTTGTAAACAGCGGGTCGGCATTGAGGAATGTGAAGTCCGGTTTTCGGTGTGAGATCGCTGAACCAATGTCCAAAAGTGTTTGTCTGTCATAGACAATAAGGCAGACAACATCCAAGACAAAAAACATAAGAATTGTGAACAAAACAAACAAAACATTGCTATGTTGTGTCGGAGCTCGCAACGCAGCAGCCATACTCGGCGCCATCTTGAGTCCGAAATATACTATATATATTATTCTTTTATCACTTTATTATTTATTTATTTGCTTTTTCGTTTCGTTTGGAGTGCAGTTTGAATTTAGAAATGTATTTGATTTAAATTTTTTGTTTTTTAAATAATTTAATTTTCAATGCAAAATCACTAAAGCAAGAATATTCACCGATCCCTCAGCCCGGGGATTTCCGATGCAATATCTATCTATCTATCTATCTATATCTATATATATATATATATATATATATATATATATATATATATATATATATATATATATATATAGATATATATATATATATATCTAGATAGATAGATAGATAGATATATATATATATATCATGAAGGAGGGAACAAAACGAATGTATTCACACACATGATGTATTTTCCCGGACAACAAAATACCCGACCGGTAGAGAATGCACAGATTAAGTAGGTTCTTTGCCAGAGAGATGTTGACAACTGTTGTAAAGCCATCTTTTAAAATAGTTGAACAACACACAGTTTAAATGCACTTATTTTTTTTTCCAGTTTCATTTGAACTTTTAGTTAAAATAAATAAAAAATAAAGTTCAAAGTTTGAAATCAAGGTGTCTTGCTTTATTGTGTAGGCTTAACCCTAAATCTGCTTAATGAAAATTACCCCATAGTACCACCTAGCATTCAACCAGCGCTAATACCGGTATTCGTCGGTTTCCTGCAGAGTTTTTTTCCTGCGACCAACCGACCAATCAAAACTTGGTCGACCAAGACTCTTCTCATCGACTAACGTTTGGTCGACTATCAGGGGGCAGCCCTAGAATCTACACGCTCTTGTGCTTATTCCGCATATCGGCTGGAGTTTATTTTGTGGAGTATTTCTGGCTAAGTCATTGGAGTAAGTCATTTGCTTGTACTCATGTTGCAGCCGAATGGACCGGCTCACTGAACATTCGTTTGACTGTCTGAAGAATCTGTGTGCTCTTTTTGTGCTGGTTCCGCCTAGCGGCTGGAGTTTGTTTGGTAGAATAATACACCTTTAGGACAGTTTTATGGATGAAGCTGCATGCTCTTTGTGTTTATTCTGCCTATTGGCTGGAGTTTGTTTTATAAATTATCTTTTGCTGTGATATTCTGTCTCACCAAATTTTGATAGAAACACCGGACTTTAGTAATCCGACGGCAAAGTTGTCGCGGGGGCTCTTTTAGGCGTACATGGACTGTTTGAGTTTGGAGGGATGGACGCCAGTTGGTGCTGTCGTGTGCGGGGTTAATGCGCACGTTTTTCTTTTTTCTGTTTGTTTGGTTCTGGGGGAATGTTCGGAGTTTGACTGTTGCACTAATGTTGGAATGTGGTCTTTATAATTCTGTTTTTAACACACAATCTATTTTTTCTTACATGTCAAAATGTCAAATGTTAATATGAGTGGACTGTCTCTCTCCATGTGGAATGTGAATGGGTTGGGGCAACCCTTAAAAAGAAGGAAGGTTATTTCTCTTCTTAAGTGTAAGAAATATGATATAGTGTTTCTTCAAAAAACGCACCTTTCCCCACAGGAAGCTGAAAAATTTGGAAAGATATGGGGTGGGCATTTTTATTTTATAGTGCTGGCTCGAGTAAGAGCAAGGGAGTCATTATACTGATAAGTAAACATCTACAATTCAAATGTTACAAACAGAGTAAAGATAAATTAGGAAGAGTTATTATTGTTTTAGCTGAAATTCAGGGACAAAGTCTTATTTTGGCGAATAATTATGCACCTAACGTTGATGATCAGGGCTTTTTTTATAGATCTTGAAGGGATGTTGCAAGCCGCTGGCACCCCTCATGATATAATATTGGGAGAAGACTTTAATCTTTTGATGGACTCAGTCCTTGATCATAGTGAAGCAAAAGTGTGTAAACCCCCTAGAGCAACACTGACGCTTTACAGGATGTTTAAAAATCTTTGTCTTACAGATATTTGGAGACTTTTGAACCCATCTGTTAGGGACTGTAAATTATTCTTCAGTCCATAAGATTTACTCTAGAATAGATTTTTTTTTATTATATATAAGTCCCTCATTTAATCTGTTAAAGCGATTGCTCAATTAGAAACATCTTAGTCTCAGATCACGCCCTGGTGTGTTTAGAGGTGTTGCCACATATGAAAAAAAAAATCATACAGTTGATGCTTTAATGTATCCCTTTTGCAAAATCCTGAATTCCAACAAATGCTAAAGGCTGAAATCAATGTCTATATGGAGACCAACTGGTCTTCAGTATCCTCTGTGGTGGCTTGGGAGGCACTTAAGGTGGTTCTTAGGGGCCGGATCATACAGTATGCCTCATTCACCAAACAATCCAAAGCATAAGAGCTAGTGGAATTGAAAGAGAATATTAAAAGTGCCGAGGTAGAGCTAAAGGGCCAAATGTCGTCTAATGGCCTCAGAGAATTTACCCGATTGAAATACAGATATAATACTATTTTGTCGCAGAAGGTGGAGTTTTGGCTATTCAGGGCAAGACAGTCATACTTTGAGTCGGGAGACAAAGCATGGAAGCTTCAGGCTAGATATATAAAACAGAGAAAGTCTTTTTCTACCATTCCCTCAGTGAAATCTGCTGGTGGTGAAATATATATCTCGGCCATTGATATTAATAATGCTTTTAAAGAATTCTATCTTGATCTTTATAGTTCCACGTCTTCGTCTACTGATGATGATATTAGAAACTTTGTGGAACCATTAGAACTTCCTAAACTGATGGCTGAGCAAAAAAACTGCCTTGGTGGTTGACATATGCTACTGTTGCCGTGTTGTCTGTCCGAATGAACACGTGCTTGCCCTGGATCAACGGCCGAAACCTCCGCAGGGCGAGCAGAATTGCCAACAACTCGAGGCAGTTGATGTGCCAATGCAGTCACGGGCCCGTCCACAGGCCGGTGGCTGCATGCCCATTGCAAACAGCACCCCAGCCCGTTTTGGAGGCATCTGCCGTGACCACGACGTGCCTGGAGACCAGTTCTAGGGGAACACCTGCCCGTAGAAATGAGAGGTTGGTCCAAGGGCTGAAAAGACGGTGACAGACCGGCGTGATGACCACGCAATGTGTCCCACGGCACCATGCCCATCTCGGGACTCGAGTCTGAAGCCAGTGCTGAAGCTGTCTCATGTGCATAAACCCGAGCGGGGTGGCTACCGCTGAGGATGCCATATGCCCCAGGAGCCTCTGAAAAAGTTTCAGTGGAACCGCTGTTTTCTGTTTGAACGCCTTCAAACAGGCCAGCACCGACTGGGCGCACTTGTTCGTGAGGCGCGCTGTCAAACTCCAAACCGAGGAAAGAGATGCTCTGAACCGGGAGGAGCTTGCTCTTTTCCCAGTTGACCCGAAGCCCTAGTCGGCTGAGGTGTGAGAGCACCAAGTCCCTGTGTGCGCACAACATGTCCCGAGAGTGAGCTAGGATTAGTCAGTCATAGTTGAGAATGCGAATGCCCACCTCCCTTAACGGGGCAAGGGCTGCCTCTGCGACCTTCGTGAAGACGCGAGGAGACAGGGACAGGCCGAAAGATACAGAGTTACAGAGATACAGAGTTAATTGGTCTAAATCCGATGCTTTGGCTCTGACAGCATACTGCCCGGTAACGGCTTTTCAGCCGGGTGCCTTCCAGTGGCCCAAACAGGGCATTAAATATTTGGGTATTTTATTCCCAGCAAATTTGTGTGATTAGTTAGAGTTAATTTTGACCCTTTAATAAAAAGGTTTTTGAGCGATATGGGCAGGTGGGCTTCATTACATTTATCTATGATTGGGATGGTTAATGTTATTAAAATGAATTGTATTCCAAAATTCAACTACCTGCTACAGTCTCTCCCTATAGATGTCCCCCTCTCTTATTTCAAGCAATTTGATAGCATAGTGAAGTCCTTCATTTGGAATGGTAAAGGTTCCATATTACATTTCAGTAAATTGCATAGGCTGACTGACAAAGGTGGGCTAGGCCTACCCAAGATTTTGTTTTATTATTATGCATTCGGTCTCAGACATTTGGCTCATTGGTCGCTTCCACCTGAGAGAGCCCCTCCCTGGTTTTGTATTGAACAGGAAGTTCTTGCCCCTATTTCGCCATTACAAAGCCTTTCTATCAAACTAATCGGAGAAGTTAAGTTACACCCCGTTATCTTGCATTTGCACTCGGTATGGACAAGAGTGTCCAGAGTGTTTAATTCGGCTAAATTATGGCAGAACCCAAAATTATGTATTATTAAGTCCCCTTTCTGCTGGTCAGTGTGGATTGTGTGGGAGGTTAATATGCTCGGTGACCTATATGAGAGTGGAGTGTTGAGATCCTTTGAAAATATGGTTCAACATTTTGGGATTCCTAGGCCTCAATTCTTCAGGTATTTACAGCTGTGTCACCTGCTCTGTACTATTTTTGGGAGTAGCATACACCCCCCTAAAGCGGCAGATACTCTGGGAGTGGTGATTAATGCTTTTGGAAAAGGTCATGAGGCATCAGTGTATTACTCCCTGCTAATTCAGAGTCTGGGGGATTTAAATTTGGTATTGGTGGAGGGATTGTGGGCTAGGATTATAAAAAACGTCTACATCTAGAGATGCAAGGGTGCATCTTATGCAATATAAGACTTTACGTCGATTCTGTTGGACACCCTCTAGATTTTATAGGCTTTGTCTTAAAGATACACCACCTACTGGTGATGCCAATCAGAAGATGGAGACACAACCCATGTTTTTTGGTGGTGTATTGAGATCTAAGAATTTTGGTTGAAGGTTCAGAGTTTTATGTGTGACGTTTTGGGCACTCAAATTTCATTTTGCCCCAGACATGTGTCATATGGTGTTGGAAAGCTCTTAAAGAGTAGAATACAACCAGCCTATTTGTTTTACTCACAGACAAAAACATAGCAAGTATTAGTAATAGATTAATAGTCTTTGACATACATGTGACATATAAGCAACACCTGTTTACAAGCCGCATTTTCTCTTATAACTTCACGAAAAATAAACAGAACATAAAATTAATTTAAATAATTTCTCGAAAAAAACCAAAACAAATGATGCCGATTTACCAGAAAATATGATGTTCAAATGGCAGTAATGTTAATTCCCAAGTTGAAGTACCTCAGTAGATGGGTTTAAAATATATTATATGTAAAATAATCATAACATACACTGGCGCCCAAAAGTTTGGAATAATGTACAGATTTTGCTGTTTCGGAAGGAAATTGGTACTTTAATTCACCAAAGTAGCATTCAGCTGATCACAAAGTATAGAAGAGATTCCCTTCTCACTCAGAGGGCTCGTGCATGTTGAGAGCGAGGTGTACTATCACAGCAACCATGATACTCTCTGTTTCCATTTGTCCTACGAAGGCCATCTCTGTGACTCTGTGGCGGTATCTAAACATTTAGTTTGGGCATCTTGACCAGCCTGACAAAGCAACATTGGCTCAACCAATGGTGTCTGATTCGGATGGGAAATTCTGTTTGACCGACCAGTTGAGGATGTGGATAGTGTTTCAGTAACCTGTTTGTAAAGCCAACATGTTATTCTACTTGGTTTAGGTTTTTTACAAAATCCCTTAACATAGACCAAAATAATCAAGAGTAACTCCTAGAGCTTTCAAGCTACATTCACCAAACACAGACACAGACCTCTAGACTGTTTTGACTTAGTGTGTTCTATAGTTTCTAACTGATTGGACTTATGGTTTTCCCGAACAGGGTGATAAAAAAATCCCCAAAATCCCATAGACTTGCATTAATGGAATGTTTAAAGGGGTCAATGGAATGCTTGTTAATTCAAACTCCAACTGTCACTTTTTTTTTTTTTTTTTTTATGTAAACAAACACACACAGTGTCTTTAATCTGTCTGTCTGTCTATCTGTCTATCTGTCTGTCTGTCTGTCTATCTGTCTGTCTGTCTGTCTTTCTGTCTGTAAGGTCTTAAACCTTAAAACCTCAAGCTTTTAAAACTTTTTAAACTTTCAGGCCAGGCTTTGTCAAGCCACCATCAAAGTTTGTCTTGACAAACTTTACCTATCTTGTTATTTTTGAAATTCTGCTTGGTGGTGCTAGTAGCAAAAAAATTACACGCTTAACCCTATAAAGATAATTACACATCAAAATAATTGACAGGGAGGACAAAGGTGATGAACTACTGGACTACAAACAAGAAGTGCAAACTATGGAGGAAGAGATGAAGAAACTACAGAAGGAAGTGAGCATGCTATAATACATCATTGATAAATGTATTGTTGGGTGGGGACAGATTTCCATATCGCTAACATCCCATTTTATGTGCTGTGTGTGTTCGGTGGGTCAGAACCGAGCTTTGCAGGTCGAAGCACGTGTGAGTCGTGGTATAAAGGATGAGTTGGACTGTCTGCGAGAGCGTGCAGGCAGAGTGGAGCAATTGCAGGCAGAGCTGAATAACTGCACACATCGACTCCGCAGCATGGAGCTGTACCGCACACAGTTGAAGGTAGACACATAGCTATACACAGGCTGAAACAAAACAACTTATGCTATATAATTAGGAATAAATACATGGAGTGCTTTCATTTGGAAATGTCATGAGTAAATTAATGATACTCTTTAATTATTTGTATCACATCGTTTTAGAATTAAAGGATAGTTCACTCAAAAAATTTTAATTCTGAAAAGGCAGAATGTAAGCGAACGGCAGCCTCAGTCAACATTCACTTTTATTCTGTCTTATTACCATACAGTGAAAGTAATTGGTGACTGAGGCTTTCATTGAAGTCATACGGGTTTAAGACAACATGACGTTGAGAAAATGACAACAGAATTGACATTTTTGTGTGAACTAAACCTTTAAATGCGTTAAATTGACAGCCCTTATGTTTAGTTACTTATGACATGTATTCTGGTAAATGATCAGTGTCGTAGAACAAAAGAGGTAAAAAATTAATAAAAATTTGAGTAAATATTTTTTAGTTTGTTAAATTATAGTTTTTTCTGGCCCACTACAGGAGCAGCAGCAGTATTGCGCCTCACTGCAAGAGAACAAAGCTCTACTGGAAGAGCAGCTGGCCGACGCTCGTGCACGCTGCACTGTCCTGCGTGAACTAGAGAAAGAAAATCTTCTGCTCAGACAGAAACTCATGGATATGGAGGGTGTATGAATGACTTTATAAACTCTCTTATGGTTTTATTGGCATGCTACAATTTGTGGCTGTAGAGCTAGATTTAAAAAAAAGGTGAAGTGTGTAACTTTTCTGATGTTAAAATACTTTCTCCTATCCCAGCTTAATATGCAGAGACAACTATAAGTAACCATTTGCAGGTTGATTTCCTTGGAAACTGTAAACACTGTTGCTCTATGGCACTATAAAAAATATGTGACACAGCAACAGTAACTCAACTGTTACAGTTGTACTCTTCTAAAATTAAAAATGGATGTATTTGAAATGGGTATATTTATATGCATTTAGGAGCGTGATGTGGAGAGACAGAGTGTAGATGAGCTGCTGGAGATGAATATGAGTCTACAGGTGGATCTTAAACGTCAGGCTCATTCAATGGCTGTCACTCCAAGTGTGACTCATCAACATTTTCTCCAATCAGAGCTAGAGTCTGATGAGGAAGTTCAGGAAATAAATATCACTCAGATTGGTAGGTTTAATTTATGCATGATTTGCTATTATGGCTCATTCTATTGCAAGGTCATTGATTTTACATGACTTAAATCATGTATATTTAAACCCAGCTGTCCTTCTTATCTTAGTAATAGATATTTATGAATACATTTACTTCCCACCCTATCACTTACACTCTCTTAAAGGAATAGTTCTGCCAAAAACAAAAATTCTGTCATCATTTACTCACACTTAAATCATTCCAAACCCAAATTACTTTTTTTTCCGTGGAACAAAGGTGAAAATGATTAGATTATCAGAATTTTTAGAAAGAAAATTAGCAGGATGATCTTTTCCATACCATTAAAGTGGAAGGGAAGGACAGTTTTGAGCTACAAAAACTACAAAGAAGCACCCAAAAAACGTATCATAAAAATAGTCCATACCACATCTTCATACTTTGCAATCAGTTATGTGATACAGCAATGGCATTCGTCATTGTACATGCAAATTTAAAGGAACAGTTCACCCAAAAATTCTCTCATCACTTACCCTCATGCCATCCCAGATGTGAATTGCTTTCTTTCTTCTGCAGAACCCAAACAAAGATTTTTAGAAAAATATCTCGGCTCTGTAGCTCCATACAATGCATGTGAATGGTGACCAAAACATTGAAGTTCCAAAAAGCACATAAACAAAAGCACATCACACTTCCTAGTGCCTTGACACATGCGCAGAGTGCTAGATGGTGCTATAGGAAGTGTAATCGATCTCTAAATCATGATTGCCAAGGTGACTGCTGATGTCAAGATTTACAGTGGAAAAGGAGTTACATATGATTAATTTCTCAATACAAAAATATTTGTTTGTGTTCAGCAGAAGAAAGTCATACACATCTTGGATGGAATGAGGGTGACTATATGATGAGAGAATTTTCATTTTTGGGTGAACTATCCCTTTAAGAGCTGCAATGGCAGGGAAGATTATTAGTGAATAACAACTTTACATTTCAGTCTAAAAGACTTGGATTATTGTGCACAATAAAGACCACAAGTTGAATGGATGAATTTTATTATACTTTTATGGTGCGTTTTTTGTTGTCATTTTAAAAGCTCTACCGCATCCATCCCGATTCACTTACAAATGCACTTTTTGTAAGGAAAAGCGTTAAAATCCTGCCTAACCTCTTGTGTGCTCCATGGAAGTGTTGTATGAGTTCATAATAACCCATATACTGTAAATCAGTGGTTCCCAACCCTGTTCCTAGAGGACCCCCAACACTGCACATTTTGTATATCTCCCTTATCTGACTGTAGCAGGTTTGTTATCTGGACATTGAAGGAGTCAGGAGGCAGCGAACTGTCAATGTGAGTATTTTTATTACGCTTCAGCGTCGTTCACTAAACTTAAACAAAAAGGGCACTCAGTGGCCAAGTAGTCACACACACAAACAAGTAAATGCTTCTTGTCGTGCACACATAGGTACAGCCTCTCTCTGGTCTCTCTCTGCCACTCTGATGCCTCGTGCGCCTTTTTATGTCTCCTTCCGCCATCACTACAACAAGAAACAGGTGTTAAGAGATAATGATAACCCAGGTGACGAGCCTTACCGCTCTCTCTCCCACAGACAGATACACGACCACACCCCCATCACCACATACCCCCACCTCTCGACTCAGGCCAGGGCAACATCCGGCCTGCCAACCCCCCCCCCTCACCATTTGTGGAGAGAAAGTCAGCCACAGTCATCGCACTGTGGTCTTTGGATCACCTCAAATTTGAACGGCTGAAGGGCCAGGTACCAACGGGTGATCCATGCATTGGTATCCTTCATGCGGTGGAGCCACTGGAGTGGGGCATGATCTGAACAGAGGGTGAAGGCCCGCCCCAGCAGGTAGTAGTGGAGAGTGAGGACGGTCCACTTGATCGCTAGACATTCCTTCTCCACGGTGCTGTACTTAGTCTCTCTCAGCGAGAGCTTATGATTATTGTACAGCACCGGTCGCTCCTCCCCCTCCACCTCCTGCGAGAGCATCACCCTCAGCCCTCTGTCAGATGCATCCATCTGCAAAATAAAGGGGAGAGAGAAATTAGGAGCATGTAAAAACAGTCCCCCACAAAGCGCAGATTTTATTTTTAGGAAAGCCTGTTGGCACGACTCTGTCCACTGGACCGGATCAGGGACCCCCTTTCTAGTAAGATCAGTCAGCGGGCTGGTGATGTCAGAGTAACTAGGCACAAACCTTCGGTCTTAACCAGCCAGCCACAGAAACTGTCTTGCCTCCTTTTTGGTCTTGGGCCTCGGACAGGCCGCGATTGCTGTGGGGACGCACCTGCCCGTGGCCCAATTGGAACTCCAGATACCGAACTTCCACCCGCCCAATTGCGCATTTTTCGGGTTGGCTGGGAGCCCTGCCCATCGCAGCAACCTTAGGACAGCTCTCAGATGTTGCATGTGCCACCTCCAGTCATTACTATAAATAATGATATTGTCAAAATACACAGCGGCATATGCTGTATGTGGTCTGAGAACTTTATACATGAGACACTGGAATGTGGTGGGGGCCCCAAAAAAAACGAACGGAAGGGTCACAAATTGGTGTGAGCCGAATGGTGTGAAAAAAGCAATTTTTTCTCAGGAGATTGGAGTTAAACGGATCTGCCAATAACCCTTTGTTAAGTCCAGTGCTGAATAAAACCGATCGAGCAACTCTTCAATCTGAGGCATTGGGTACACGTCAAATTTGGACACCACATTCACTTTGCGATAGTCTACACAGAACCGGACCGTCCCACCGCTCTTAAGTACCACAACCACCGGGCTGGCCCAATCGCTGTGCGACTCTTCTGTTACGCCCATCTTGAGCATTGCCTCCAATTCTTCAAAAACAACCTTTTTCTTGTGTTCAGGAAGGCAATAGGGGCGGCTACAAACCACCACCCCTGGGGTGGTCTCGATATGGTGTTTTATGAAGTTCGTGTGACAGGGGAGAGGCGAGAACACGTCTGCGAATTCCGCTTGCAACTTGGCCACGTCCATGAGCTGCGAAAGTGAAAGGTGGTCTCCACACGGGACCAGGGTGAATGAATTAAGTTTGAGAGTCACCTCCGGCTAGAGTCCAGGACTGCCGTCTCCAAGGCCACAGGGACCTCCTCCCTCCACGATTTTAGGAGGTTGAGGTGGTAAATTTGACATGCCCCGCCACTGTCCATTTGCCTACCCTCATAATTGAGATCTCCGACTCGCCGTGTGACCTCAAAGGACCCTTGCCACATGGCGAGTTATTTAGAGCTTGAGGTGTCATAGCAGATTTCTTCAAAACAAGTCAATCATTTCTGGAGACTTAGTTTCTGGTTTCAAAAAGTAGACTTTTATTACAGAGTAACAAATCCGAGGTGGTCCATGGAGCATCTGAAATTACACTTCAGAATCATGCATTTTTATACAGTTTCTGCTCCCCTTAACTCTTTGAGGGATGGCCTCTTCATCCAATGAAATCGTCTTATGCCTCCCTAGTTTCATCTTTGCCGTCTCACTTCCAGCTGGTCACCTTTGGCCCCAACTTACTGTTTCATCTTAATGCTAGTACTTAGTAGTGCACATATATCGTTTGCCTGTTTTGGTAATCTTGGCATTATCTGCACCAGTCCTGCACATTAAATGATCCTTTCAAAATCCACATGCCCACCTCCCTTTCTACAAACTTTGATAGAAAGAGGCTGTAATTCTTTCTAGAAAAGCCAAGCTGCTACAGGTGGTGTTCCTTATCTAAACCTCCTTACTCATTCGCTTGACACAGGGATCCCTTCTCCAAGGTCTCCCACTTTCTGCATTACATCAGTTCATTTTCCCTTGACACAAAGGCCATACACAGAGAGAGAGACTGCAAGCTAAGCTTTTTTCTGCACTTTCAAACTGTATCTAAATAATCAGAGTATTCAATTAATAAAAGAATGATTAAATATGTAACATACTGAATAACATTGATAATGCAGCTTATCATAATACATTGATTACACATTGTCATTTTTAGATCATTGCATATTGCATACATATTAACCCTCAGGGGTCGACTGACGCGCTGGCGCATCCTGCTGGATTTTTTCCTCACAACAGCGGAAACAACTTAAAAGACTCCGTCATTTTTGGGTATACAGATAAGTGTAAGACATCATTAGAAACTATAAAGGGTCTACTTTTATTTGTGTACACTCACAATAAAATCAAAACCTTGTGCTTTTGTAAAATAAAGAAAATAATCAGGGTGTGCTTTCAGCCGTCTCTGTCTCCGCGAGCATCTTTCTGAAGCACGTCACAGAAATGAACTGAAACTCTGCGAATACTTATCAGACAAACATGAAACATATGTCTAAAGAAAGCTTAAAATGTCTACTTTAAAATAAAACCATTAAAATTTAAAACAAATATTCTCCTGCAATGTAATCTTTATGAAACAAAGCGATGTACAGTTTCTCCTGGCTCAGCTAATTATCCCTAATGTGATCACACCCACCAACAGAGCGCGCTATTCATACGGTAATGTGCTGAGGCGATCAATGCAAATGGTAAACGCCCCCGAGGCAAGTTTTATATATATATATATATATATATATATATATATATATATATATATATATATATATATATATATATATATATATATAATATATTTTAAAATGCAATTTATTCCTGTGATGTAAAGCTGAATTTTCGGCATCATTACTCCAGTCTTCAGTGTCACATGATCCTTCAGAAATCATTCTAATATGATGATTTGCTGCACAAGAAACATTTATTATTATAATCAATGTTGAAAACAGTTGTGTAAATTTTTTTTTAGGATTCTTTGATGAATAGAGGTTCAAAATAACAGCATTTATCTGAAATAGAAAGCTTTTGTAACATTATACACTACCGTTCAAAAGTTTGGGGTCAGTAAGAAATGTTTTTTTTGGAAAGAAATTAATACTTTTATTCAGCAAGGACGCATTATATTGATCAAAAGTGACAGTAAAGACATTGATAATGTTACAAAAGCTTTCTATTTCAGATAAATGCTGTTATTTTGAACTTTCTATTTATCAAAGAATCCTGAAAAAAAATTATATATTGTGTATATGCCCTATATCAGATATTACATTTTATTCTGTTCCCAGGGGAGGGGTCTTTGTCTCCTCAGGTGTGAATCACATCAGTATTCATGATCATTCACGCCTCCTCACATTTGGCCTTTCTAACACTAAAAGTGTCTTACAAAAGTTAAATGACTATATTGCTTTGTATGAATGAGTGATCAGGATGGTTTTTACATCATTTTGTAGCAAAAACTCTAGGCTACAAGATCCAGTTCTCAAAAGTCTTGTGAACAAATGTTTAATATGTGTTATATGGCTCCGGAACGCCTGTCAGTCCTCCGCTTGAGCCTGGAGCAGGAGTTGGAAATGCTGCTCCTGCTCCAGCCGTAACTCCATGAGGGCCTGGTGTTGTGTTTGCTGGATGTTGGCGAGGGACTTAATTGACTACGCCCTGTGGTGAAGACTCCATGACGACGTTGTCCTCCAATAAATCTTGGGTTTCGGCACCACTGTAGCAGGTTCATATCTGGGCAATGAAGGAGTCAGGAGGCAGTGAACTGTTAACGTGAGTAATTTTATTACTCTTCAGCGTTGTTCACAAAACTTAAACAAAAAGGGCACTCAGTGGCTAAGTAGTCATGCACACAAATGAGTAAATACTTCTTGTCACACACACACACACACAGGTACAGTCTCTTACTGGTCTCTCTCTGCCACTCTGACGCCTTGTGTGCCTTTTTATGTCTCCCTCCGCCATCACTACAACAAGAAACAGGTGTTAGAGATAATGATAACCCAGGTGATGAGCCTTACTGCTCTCTCTCTCCTACAGACAGATACAGGTCCACCCCCCCCAATCCCCCCCCCCCATCACCACACTGACACACCCAATTCAGGTCTTGGAGTCTCCACTAACGAGCTGATGAGTTGAATCAGGTGTGTTTGATTAGGGAGATATCCAAAATGTGTAGTTTTGGGGGGTCTCCAGGAACAGGGTTGGGGAAACACTGCTGTAAATCATAAGGGTTTGGAACATCATGAGAGTTTGTAAATAATTACAAAATATTTGGATGAACTATCCCTTTAATACATATGTGTGTACATGTGCATCTGCCTTTCCTTCATTTAGATTTGAAGCCGTTGAGTGAGGAAGTAAATGAAGCTTCCTCGCTGAGGCTTTTGGGAGCTGAAAATGAAAACGCTGAACTGAGGAGACGACTAGAGCGCCTGCAGGCTGAGCAGGAGGTCAGAGGTCAAGGGTGTCTCACCAGTTTCATCATCTGATACAAACAGACCACTGTGTAAATTCCCATGTTTCCCATGTTCCCATCCCTCATGTAGGCTCAGCATGCCAGCTCCCCCAAGGTGATTGAAGATCTCCAGAGACGGACGGATCAACTCTCACAAGAGCTTCAAAGCACACTGAGAGAGGTGAGACACTTTAGACGTAGAGGAGGATATAAGTAAGGCATATTAAACCAGATAGGGAGATCACGATATTGTATAACCAAGAAGGGGTATATTAATGCAATAAGGTGCAAAACAGATTGCTAAAAACCCCTTTGCCTCTTATAAAATCACTGCAATGACTTGAGTGACTTATTGCAATTTTTGCGACAACAGCAAAATGATGAAAGACTACATTGGACAATGTCCAATAAATGTTTACACAAGTTAAGCAATGTTGCAATTTGTTAAATTATAATATAAAACTTTCGGTTACAGGTGTGCGCTAATGATTAATTCTAAATCAAAATAATGGCCAGCATTATCCAATCACTGCCAATCTTGTTAAATTAAAATTATATATTATAAATTCTGAATCTATGTAGTGATTACAATTGTCCTATTTCTGCCAAACATGTTGAGTGGTACAACATCATCTGCAGCCTGAAACTGAACTTTTGGTTGGATTTCACGAGTGAATGCACTGCATAGAGAGCTATAGGATGCTCCCTTGCTCCCTATTTAGTGAATGACTTAACCTTCAGTTTGCTGTCTCTCTGCACTGGTCTCAGAACAGTTTTAAATACACCACAGCCTCTATAAGCAATGTTTTTCAGCTTTTGGATGAGCCCATTGATTCTCAGTGTGATAATGCACAGTAAATATAGGATTTCTAAAGAAATATACACATTAGTGTACATTGTGTTTAGCAGCATGGCGTTTCGTGATAAATCGTTCAAATTTTAAAAATGGCATATCGGATGAAACTAGAGACTCTTATATTTCGACTGAAACAGGTTTCAAAGTAAAAACGTAATTAGGTTTCTTACCAGATGTAGTTTTGCTGCAGTTTCTCCCAAAGACAAACTCCACTGTGGTCGGCGCCATGTTTTTTCGTACGTCGAAAGTTTAACCTTTTACTGACAGCACAGTGTCTCCTGAACTGAGATCAGTCGGTTTAAATGAATTTAGGTTATGCGTGTGTATAGCGAAGCCAAAATGCAACGTCCACTCATGTGTACGCGGGGTCACATGAGGTTATACTCAGTTTACGGCTTCAAACACGGCACATTCAATCAAAGTTGAAATATTTGACTACAGAATGCCGCAACTGACCAGTCAGAATCAAGTATTCCAAGGTGTTTGTCTTATTTTCTAGTAAAAATATCAAAACATTCTTAGAACAAGATAAATATACTTAAAAAGCAAAAACAATTATTGTAATATTATAATCTTGTTTTCAGAGAATATATCTTGAATTATGTTTATTTTTCTGACTCCATTGGCAAATAGTGTTTTGAGCTTGAAACTACATGAAAAAACGTCATGGTTACTGGTGTAACCTCCATTCCCTGATGGAGGGAACGAGACGTTCGTGTCGATGTAGTGACACTAGGGGTCACACTTGGGAGCCCGAGACACCTCTGGTCTTTGATAAAAGGCCAACGAAAATTGGCAAGTGGTATTTGCATGCCACTCCCCCGGACATACGGGTATAAAAGGAGCTGGTATGCAACCACTCATTCAGGTTTTATGCTGAGGAGCCGATATAAGGTCCGGCCATTTCAGCGGGTAGTTCAGCGTTGTGGCAGGAGGGACACAACGTCTCATTCCCTCCATCAGGGAACGGAGGTTACACCAGTAACCATGACATTCCCTATCTGTCACTCACTCGACGTTGTGTCGATGTAGTGACACTAGGGGTCCCTATATGAAACGCCACAACTGGCTGAACTGTGTTACGTGAACTGGCGGTGTGTGGTGGGCAGACTGCTGTGTGCCTCATAGCCAGCACACCAGGTTGACACGTAACCTCCCCCAACATAGTTATGAGTGTCGAATGGCCCTTTTTGGGGACAAGTCGACTACCCAAAGATAGAGACAGGCTTAACCCAGTCGTGGCCTCTTTTCCCCTTCTCTTTTTCCACTCCCTAAAAAAGAAGGGGGATTATCCGACTGGGCCGCCAGGTCTAGTCGGGGGGTGTTCCTCCCAAGGGGAAGACACCGCGGAGACCACACCTCGCCCAAAGAGAGGGGGGGATATTTAAGTAGAAGAATACTTCACACGGTCTTTCCAACCATGTGGAGAGCCTTCAAGGTAGATCCTGCCCAATGGGGGAGGAGTCACTACAATCATGGAGACTGGGGCAGAGGGGCCCAAGGAAGACGCCCGGAGGTTGTAGAACCTTGCAAAGGTGTTGGGTGTTGCCCAGCCCGCTGCTCTGCAAATGTCTGTTAGAGAGGCACCTCTGGCCAGGGCCCAAGAAGCCGCTACACCTCGGGTAGAATGGGCTCATAGCCCTACCGGGGGCGGCGCGTTTTGGGTGAGATATGCCATAGTTATGGCATCAACGAGCCAGTGGGCAATCCTCTGCTTGGAGACAGCGCTTCCTTTCCGCTGTGCACCAAAGCAGACAAAGAGCTGCTCAGAGACTCTAAAGCTCTGCGTGCGATCCAAATAGATGCGTAAAGTGCGCACCGGACATAGCAACGACAGGGCTGGGTCTGCCTCCTCCTGGGGCAGCACTTGCAGGTTCACCACCTGGTCCCTAAAAGGGGTGGTGGGAACCTTGGGCACATAGCCCAGTCAGGGTCTCAGGATCACGTGAGAGTAACCCGGACCGAACTCCAGGCACGTTTCGCTGACAGAGAACGCTTGCAGGTCACCTACCCTCTTGATGGAAGTGAGCGCAGTCAGGAGGGCAGTCTTCAAGGAGAGTGCCTTAAGCTCGGCTGACTGCAAAGGCTCAAAGGGGGCTCTCTGTAGACCCTGAAGAACTACGGAGAGATCCCATGAGGGAACGAGGTGTGGTCTGGAGGGATTCAGCCTCCTGGCGCCTCTTAGGAACCTGATGATCAGGTCGTGCTTCCCTAAGGACTTACCGTTAACTGCATCGTGGTGTGCTGCTATGGTGGCAACGCACACCTTCAAGGTGGAGGGGGACAGCCTCCCTTCCAACCTCTCCTGCAGGAAGGAAAGCACTGATCTGACTGCGCATCTCTGGGGGTCTTCGTGTCGGGAAGAACACCACTTAGCAAATAGATGCCACTTAAAGGCATACAGGTGCCTCGTAGAGGGGGCCCTAGCCTGAGTGATCGTGTCTACCATCGCTTAGGTCTTCTGCGTCCCGTCCAGGGACCAGACATGGAGATTCCAGAGGCCCTCCACCGGGGGATGGAGTGGTCTTCCTACCAGCTCCACGTGAGTGGGTTCCCTCGTCCCTGGGTTGCCCGTCTTGGGGGCGCTTCGAGGACCTCCGTGGGTTCTTCAGCGCCGGTTGTAAGAGGGGTGGCGTCGGCTTCCTGCGGTGGGCTCCACACCAGGGCCAGGCCGAAGGGGCAGGCTGCTGCGGAGCCGGTGAAGTCACCGCAGGGGGACGCCCTTGGCGACGAGCAGATGGGGTGCGGGATCTTGAGCCGCTCTGGGGCAGGATGTGCCAGATTGCCTCCGTCTGCTGCTTCACCATCGAGAACTGCTGGGCAAAGTCCTCGACGGTGTCGCCGAATAGGCCCACCTGGGAAATGGGGGCAGCAAGGAACTGTGTCTTGTCGACCTCGCCCATCTCGACCAGGTTGAGCCAAAGGTGGTGCTCCTGGACCACTAGTGTGGCCATCGTCCGCCCGAGAGACCGCACTGTGACCTTCGTCGCCCAGAGGGCGAGGTCGGTCGCTGAGTGCAGTTCCTGCATCAAATCTGGGGCGGAACTACCCTCGTGCAGTTCTTTCAGTGCCTTGGCTTGGTGGACCTGCAGGAGAGCCATGGCGTGCAAGGCAGAGGCGGCTTGTCCAGCAGCACTGTAGGCTTTAGCTGTCAGGGACGACGTGAGCCTACAGGGTTTGGACGGGAGCTTAGGGCGTCCAAGCAAGGTGGCGGTGCTCTGCGGGCATAAGTGCACCGCGAGCGCCTTATCCACCGGGGGAATCGCCGTATAGCGCCTTGGCCGCCCCGCCATCGAGGGTAGTGAGAGCGGGGGAACTGCGGAGTCAGGGCCGGGCAGTGAAAGGTGGCTCCCATGACTTTGTCAGCTCCTCATGCACTTCCGGGAAGAATGGCTCTGTAGCGGGGCATGGCTGATTTGAGCGGCGCCGCGAGCCCAGAAACCAATCATCAAGCTGCGAGGGTTCAGGGGAGAGTGGAGGGTTCCACTCTAGCCCGACGCTCGCGGCCACCCGGGAAAGCATGTCCATCATTTCGGCATCGGCCTGTGACTGGGCGATCGTCCCTGATGGGGGAAGCCCAGCTGAGGCTTCTGCGTCCGACTGGACAAGCCCGCTCTCCGATGCTGCGCTCGAGAGCTCATCATCTTCGCGAGCTCCGAACAAGAAGCCAGACTCGCCATGAGAGGTGCCAGCGAACTCATCCGGAAGCCCGATTGGGGCAGACGAGCGTGCTGGGGAATGGGAGGTCCGCGGGGGGATACCCGGCGGAGACGATCCCATTGGGGTCCCCAAATCATCCCCAGTGCTAGCCGCGCTGGCCTCATACCCGTAGGTAGAAGGACCGAGGTGGGGAGCCGCTGGGGTGGCTTGCTTTCTTACGAAAGCATGCCGCGACCGCAACGTTGCCATGGTCATGTTCTCGCAGTGAGAACATGAACCATTCACAAACACTGCTTCCATGTGGGTCGCGCCCAGACACGAAAGACAGCGATCGTGACCATCCGAAGTTGAGAGATAACGACCGCAACCAGGAGTAACACACAATGGGAAAGGCATCTTTAGAAAGACGCATCTTTAAAAAGACGTTCCGTGTGTGCGCTCTTTTAGAGAAATATACTCTTTTAGAGGGGAAAAATGCTCTTTCAGAAAATATACTCTCTAGTTTTTCTGCCGAAGCGCCCAGGGGCGTTCTCTGCAGTGCACCAGTGCAGAGGAGGGAGAAGCCGCTGAAATGCGCTGTCAGATCCAGCAGAGGTGAATGAACAGTGATATTCAGCTCAATGAGTATGACCGTTCAGCTCTGAAGAGAAAATCTGAATGAGTGGTTGCATACCAGCTCCTTTTATACCTGTATGTCCGGGGGAGTGGCATGCAAATACCACTTGCCAATTTTCATTGGCCTTTTATCAAATACCAGAGGTGTCTCTGGCTCCCAAGAGTGACCCCTAGTGTCACTACATTGACACCAACGTCGAGTGAGTGACAGACAGAGAACTATTAATCTTACACAAATTTGCTTCTCAAGTAAATGTACCGCATTTAAGAATGTTTAGATTTTTATTAGAAAACAAGACAGTAATATTTATAATATTGCAGCATACTTTCATTCTGTCCCCATCTCAACTTTTAAATAAGGTCCTTTCAATTCTGTCTCAACTCTTAGATGGAGTGCCTGAAGAAAGAAAATAGCCGCTTGAAGATAAATCTGGAAGAGCTGAGGACAAAACAGAAACAGGAAGACCTAGAGGCAGAGAGAACAGTCACAGAGGGAAAAGAAGAGAAAAGGGAAATAATCCCAAGAGGAGAATGTGAGGGAAATGACACAAAAAGAGAGAAACAGGATGGAAAAGAAGAAAGAGAGCGAGACATAATAAAAGCCCAGAGAGAGGATGGAGAGGGGGTAGAGGAGGACAGCATAATCCTCAGTGAAAGAAAAAAGAAGGGTATTAATGAAATGAAAACCAAAGAGAGAGGAGAGGCTGAGGGTGAGAAAGAATTTGATAAGAAAGACATCACAGGGGAGACATCCCAGCCTTTAGAGTGCAACACTGAAGCCCAGAAAACTACACAGAAAGAGGAGACAGAAGAAGATAATTTCTCTCTGTACACCCTCACCCTACATCAGCAGCTTCAGCAGGCCCTGGAAGAGGCTAACAGACAGAGCACTCTAGCCCAAGATCTGCGCTCCAAACTGGCAGAACAGAGTAAGAAGGTCTTGGAGGCTGAGCATAAGATGGTTTTCTTGGAAGCTGAGAACCAAAGGCTGAAGAAGGCAGCAAAAAGCCTCATGGAGGCTAGGAAACAGATAGAGGTAATGAACCATTGTTATCACACAAAAAATCTAATTACTACTACACGATTACTTAATTATAGCACCAGTGAAATCTCTTTCACCATCCACCCAAAGAGAGATAATGGTCTAGTTGATAACAGAAACTTAAGTGAAAAAGAGAGCCCCTGCCACTAGCAATTAAGAAGAACATCTAGTTTTGTTCCTAGACCTTTGTGAAATAAGACAGCTTCTCACTTTGACATTCAAACATTAAGACATGTTCACTTTTGCTTATTGGGCCTCATGGCAACATTAGCAGAATGATTTTCTGTGTTAAACCATTTTTACGAAGAACGAGAATGATTAAGAATGCTTTTATCAAAACTTTACACTTAAATACATTCTTCACCAAAAGGTTCTGGTTCAATTCCCACAATGAATGATGCATGAGCCATCACCTTTCAGCCCTTGAGCATGGCACCTAAATAGTTAGTTAACCCAAAAATGTTTTTTTTTATTTTTTATAATTTACTGCCCTGGCATGTTGTTCCAAACCCGTGTGACTTTTTTCATAGTGCTCATGAACGCAGAACGGACGTCCATATTTTTGCTGAAAAATGACTTATATTCTGTGTTGTTTCACATCAAAACCGATTGTATTGCTTCAGAAGACTTGGAATATGACACATTAGTCGCATGGACTACTTTTATGATATTTTGGGTCCTTTTTTTAAAGGGGTCATGACATGAGGAATCAAAATTTCCTTGATCTATTGACATATAAGAGGTCGTTGTACAATAAACATACTGTAAGTTTCAGAACTGAAAACAACCTCCTCCTGCAAAAAGAGCATTTGTTGAAACCAAGCTGCCAAAATGACTCGTTCTCTACTTCCTACACATCATAATGTCTCACTGTAGTAAACATTTGCATCTGACCACCTCGACAACAACACATCCACGCCTATTTTAACTTATCAGAAGAAAGCAGGTCATTCAAGAACAGAGAGCCAATCATAACAGTGGCCGTTTACCGTCATCTTAAAGGAGAAGCATCACCAAAACTGAGCGTTTCTGACAGAGGGTCAGAACGAGGGTGGAAAATTTTCATGTTTTACAAATATATGACTGTTTTTTGTGCAAAAAAACTTTACTAATATTATAAGTGAACTTCAAGGAACATACTAAAATAATAAAAAAAGCCACATCATGACCCCTTTAAGCTTTAAAGTGAGGCACTATACACTGTAATGAAAAGACACAGGGGGATCTTCATTACAACATCTCCTTTTGTTAAAGTCATTTGGGTTTGGAATGAAATGGTGAGTAAATTATAACATATTTCTCATTTCTGGGGAACCTATTCCCCTCAGGTTGCTCCAGGGTGACCATCCCTGTAGTAGGTCGCTTTGTATGATTGTCTTAAACCAGTGGATCTCATCTGGTGGATAGTGACAAAAAATGGTCTGTTTTGATAGGGTCAGGACAGTAGGGAAAATAACAATGCTAAATATGAATAATAAAATGCAATTAACCATAAATATATAGTTAGGATAGCAAAATAAATAGGCTTATCGAGTTTCCCGTATTTTTGGTTTGTTGACATCCAGTGCTGTGCCTCCAATCAAAATCTACCATATTTTGGCACAAATACATCTGACACTTAGTAGAATCTAGCCAAATTAGGCAGAAGCCAACATGGACAGGTTGTGTGACATGCCCTCATCCTCAGAAAATATGATCCAGACTTTGTTAAATAAGTGTTCTCTTGCAATGTAAACAACATGATTTGTGCCGACCACAATTTAATTTTTGTGGTGAATTATTGGCTACATTTAGAAACCAAAATGTACCAATTCTTGGTAATATTAATACATTTCAATGTTTGATTTTAAGAATTTTTGTTGACTTTTGTACAATATACAATTTTGTGCACTGTGTAGGGTTACCACTTTATGTCCAATGTAAAATATGGGTCCTGAAGCAAAACCAGTCAAGTGATTTTGATTTGTATAGTGCTTTTCACAATACACAAAGCAGCTGTACAAAAGTTCATGCCTTAATATCTTAATGTCAACAGTAAACAACTTTATAAAATTATTGTTTTAAACCCCCAGTGAGCAAGCCAAAACTCCACTGTGCTAAAGAACTGCTTACTATGTTTGTTTGTCAGGAGCTACAGGGTGAATCTATGCAGCAGGAGGAGGAACTGATGCATCTGCGCAGTCAGGTGGAGTTTCAGAAGATGGAAGCTGCAGTAAATGCTCAGTTAGAGGGAGAGAGAGCAGCACTGGAAAGAGAGAGAGAGACACTCAGAGCCACAATAGACTCACTGAGGGCTGCGGTACGCAAGGTGAGACAGGTTTCTCTTTTTACTGTTAAAACACATTAGGCATTTAAAGGAATTTCCCTATCTGTCACTCACTTGACGTTGTGTCGATGTAGTGACACTAGGGATCACTCTTGGGAGCCCGAGACACCTCTGGTCTTTGATAAAAGGCCAATGAAAATTGGCGAGTGGTATTTGCATGTGTAGGGCTTTACTGGTTGTTTAGATCAGTGTTACTATCAGAAATAATTAATAATTATTTCTTTAGTTATTAATTAATATTTAAATTAATTAATTGAATCTAACTCATTAAAACCTCATATGGGGCTCCAGTAAATGTAGTGTGCTACGTTTAGGAGCAAGTTTGGTTATTAGCAATAATTAATAATTATCAAAGATAATTATTAATTATTAAAATCAAAAGAACATTGATGAGAATCAATGTTAGCTTTTTTAATCATTTAAATCAACAAAGATAATCGTTAATTATTAACATCGATGAAACATTAATTAAAATTAACACTAGCTTATTGATCACTCAAATTCAACAAACATCAAAGATAATTATCAATTATCAAAAATCAATAGAATATTAATAAGGATTAACATTGACGGGGCACCACCCTGGAATCAGGGACTAATAACCAAATAGTAAAACAGTCTCAATATTAGATTGTTTTCTTAGGAAAATCGACATCCGAAGAATATCGATTTTCGGGGAAAAAAAACAATGAATGAAGGTTTGAATCCGAGCACTGACATCCTGTCAGCATGACACAGGCATATGCAAAACAAACCAAAACACTTCTCTTTGTAATATAAACGAAGTTTAATTATGCAGTAATATCAATTAATAATTAATACAATGCAGTCAATAAACTTACAACTTACAACTACAAACTAAACAGTGATATGATTAGATATGGAAATAAAAATAATCCTATAACACATAAGGTGTGTGTGTGACAGTGTGTGTGTATGTGTGTGTGTGTGTAAGGAGGGACGCACACAAAATGGCAGACGTGACTCTCGTGGAGAGTATGTCACGCGAGACTTCTGGCTAGGGAATATGACCGCGAATGGGGGCAGCGAGAAAACAGTCAATGGCATCTACCAGTTACCGCGTGTATCCGCTTGTACGATAGCTTAGGGACAAAGCTGGGCTTTAGCATTAAGCTATCTAGGAGCCAAAAATGTGTGCCAGAATGTCTGTGAGGGGTCACGTGCGTGTATGTGTGTGTGTGTGTGTGTGTGTGTGTGTGTGGTTAGTACGAGAGAGAGAGAAGTGACGGCCCTAAAGCCGATTTTGCGATCGTGGGAGAGAAAGCAGCTGTTAGTTCATCGCTCAGAGACGCGGTGGATGGCTCGTAAACAGTCCCGTGTACTTTGACTCTTTAATGGATGAACTCAGTTTACCTGTCTCACCCGCGATGGCGAAATTGCACAACAGTCCAATTTGGTTGGACCACAATACAGCAAAACAAATTTGTGATAATTAATACCCTGAGTATTAATAATGAGCGGACATGGCGGTCCGTAAAATGTACAAGCAAAAACCTTGAAACACAAGAATAACACACTATAATATTCTATCTCTGCCCAGACGTAAACGTCTTACTTGAATTGCATGAGGACACAGGTAGAATGTGTTTTCCTCCGTCCTTTAACTCTGACCCGGTTCCTTGAGGCTTGGGTGATGACGGGAGGCCGTTTCCTAGCTCTGTCGGCGGGCGGTACGGCTGTTGATTCTCGGCAGGCTGGCGGAGAACTCAGAAATTTCGACTTGATTGAAGATGGAAGAGAAATCTTTAATCTCTTCACTTCTGTAGGCAAACGGATGAAGATGCGAATTGCTCGGCGGTCTCCTTCGGATCCGTTAGAGTGTTCGGTTGAACACAGAGTAATCTCAACTCGTCCAGCGAGATGGAGACTGTATGGCCACAGTTTCAAGTTGGACATTACTTCCTTGTGCCACAAGGTTGCACCTGAGAGCAGCGATGAACTGCGTCTATACAGGACGAACAAAGTTGCTGGAAGCAAATCCTGGAAGCATTTTTCAACTCCTGATGATGTCATGTTTGAGGGACGCTCTGTTGTGTGCCTCATCCAATAGGAGTTGAGAGTTCGATCCTTTAGTGAGCAAGGCTTCATGGGATTTGTAGTCTGTTTTGGACTCCCTTTGTTTGATTTTTAGCAGATTTTTATCAGTATAATTTACGACTTGGAATGTGGGGGCTTGAGTTAGGTTTTTACGACTGTGTTAGGCCTGCCTTTGTCTTCTATCTGAATACATGAGGCCCAACACATGCCACTCCCCCGGACATACGGGTATAAAAGGAGCTGGTATGCAACCACTCATTCAGATTTTCTCTTCGAAGCCGAACGGTCATGCTCACTGAGCTGAATACTACTGTTCATTCACCTCTGCTGGATCTGACGGCGCATTTCAGCGGCTTCTCCCTCCTCTGCACTGGTGCGCTGCAGAGAATGCCCCTGGGTGCTTCGGCAGAAATAAAAGAGTATATTTCTCTAAAAGAGTATATTTCTCTAAAAGAGCGGCACACACGGAACGTCTTTTTAAAGACGCGTCTTTTTAAAGATGCTTTTCCGATTGTGTGTTATTCCTGGTTGCGCTCGTTATCTCTCGCCTTCTGACGGTCATGATCACTGTCTTTCGTGTCTGGGCACTGCTCACACGTAGACAGCGTTCGTGGTTGGTCAAGTTCTCATTGCGAGAATATGTCCATGGCAACATTGCGGTCGCGGCTCGCCTTTGTAAGAAAGCAAGCCACCCCAGAGGCTCCTGCCTCGGTCCTTTTACCCACGGGTATGAGGCCAGCGCGGCTAGCGCTGGGGGCGATTTGGGGACCCCAATGGGACCGCCTCCGCTGGGTATCCCCCCGTGGACTTCCCATTCCCCAGCACGCTCGTCTGCCCGGATCGGGCTTCCAGATGAGTCCACCGGCTCGTCTCACGGCGAGTTCGACCTCTTATTTGGAGTCCAGTCTGAAGCCTCAGCTGGGATCCTCCCTTCGGGGTCGATCTCCCAGTCACAGGCTGACGCGGAGATGACGACATGCTTTCCCGAGCAGCCGCGAACGTCGGCTAGAGTGGAACTCACTGCTCTTCCCTGAACCCTCGCGGCTCGGTGATTGGTTCCTGGGCTCGCGGCGCCGCTCAAAGCCACCCCCGCCCCCGTTCCTTTCTTCCCAGAAGTGCATGAAGAGCTGACAAGGTCGCGGGAGGCACTTTTTACTGCCCGGTCCCGATCTTTTCAGCTTCCCTGCCCTCACTACCCTCGATGGTGGGGCGGCCAAGGGCCATTCGGCAATCCCCCGGTGCCACCTGGCGCGGGTGCCCAAAGCCCCCGTCCAAGGCCTGTAGGTTTACATCATCTCTGACGGCCAAGGCCTACGGTGCTGCTGGACAAGCCACCTCCGCCCTGCACGCCATGGCTCTCCTGCAAGTCCACCAAGGCGGTAAAGGAACTGCATGAGGGTAGTTCCACCCCGGGATTGATGCAGGAACTGCCTCGGCGACCGACCTTGCTCTCCAAGCGACGGAGGTCATGGCGCGGACCCTTGGGCGGACAATGGCCACACTAGTGGTCCAGGAGTGCCACCTTTTGGCTCAACTTGGTAGAGATGGGTGAGGCCGACAAGACATGATTCCTTGCTGCCACCATTTCCAGGTGGGCCTATTTTGTGACACCGCCGAGGACTTTGCCCAGCAGTTTTTGATGGTAGAGCAGTAGATGGATGCTAGCCGGCATATCCTGCCCCGGCGCGGCTCAAGATCCCGCACCCCATCTACTCATCGCCAAGGGCGTCCCCCTGCGGTGACTGCACCGGCTCTGCCGCAGCCCGCCCCTTCGGCCCGGCCCCGGTGTGGAGCCCACCGCAGGAAGCAGACGCCACACGTCTCGTGGCCGCCCAGAACCCGTGAAAGGCTTCAAAGCACCCTTGAGATGGGCGACCCAGGGACAATGAAACCCGCTGCTCTGGAGCTGGTAAGCAGATCTCCATCTTTTTGTTACCTCTTGCATTTAATTGTGCTGCATGCCCAAGTGGCTGCAGTACTCAAGAGCTCAGCAAGAGCGGTTTCCTTGTTCCCTGGGTCACGTATCCGGTGTGCACAGCCATCATCACGACCACCGTCCACCACTCTATTTGGCAGGTTTGGCGCTCCAGTGGTGGTCTCCTGCTCCTGAGCGCCCAGCTGTGGCAAAAATCCGCCCCCGATGTGACAATCTCCACAGGTCACGAGGACAGGCCTTTTCCTCTCCCGTCCCAGGCTGTTCCGGGGGTGGTCACAAGGAGCCAGGTAAGTGCTTCGATGTCCTTAGACTCGGCACGGCCACGACGTGGTGTGGCACCTTGAGCTCCGCCCCGCCGTGAGGCCCCACCTGCCGGTACGTCCAATGACGTTGTTCCTTTGGTCCCCCTTGCGCGGAACTTGGACGCATGGCTTGCGCTTTCCAATCTATCGCGAGGGCTGGTCCGGACTGTCCGACTCGGTTGCGCGATTCACTTCGCCGGGCATCCGCCCAGGTTCAGCGGTGTCCACTTCACCTTGGCGAAAGACGAAAACGCTGCTACCTTGCGTGGAGATTGCTACCCTCCTTCGGAAGGGCTCGATAGAACCTGTCCCTCCAGCCGAGATGAAGAAGGTTTTTTTTTCAAGGGGTTGAGGCCAATCTTGGACCTGTGAGTTCTGAACTAGGATTTACACAGACCCCGTTCAAGATGCTGACGCAAAAACGCATTCTGGCGAGCGTCTGGCATAAAGATTGGTTCGCGGCGGTAGACCTGAAGGATGCGTACTTCCACGTCTCGATCCTTCCTCGACACAGACCCTTCCTGCGGTTTGCGTCCTAGAGTCAGGCGTATCAGTACAAAGTCCTCCCTTTCGGCCTGTCCCTGTCTCCTCGCGTCTTTACGAAGGTCGCAAAGGCTGCCCTTGCCCCGTTAAGGGAGGTAGGCATTCGCGTTCTCAACTATCTTGATGACTGGCTAATCCTAGCTCATTCTCGAGACATGTTGTGCGCACACAGGGACCTGGTGCTCTCACACCTCAGCCGACTAGGGCTTCGGGTCAACTAGGAAAAGAGCAAGCTCCTCCTGGTTCAGAGCATCTCTTTTCTCGGTTTGGAGTTTGACTCAGTCTCCTTGACGGCACACCTTACGAACGAGCGCGCCCAGTCGGTACTGGCCTGTTTGAAGGCATTCAAACAGAAAACAGCGGTTCCACTGAAACTTTTTCAGAGGCTCCTGGGGCATATGGCATCCTTGGTGGTGGCCACCCCGCTCGGGTTGATGCACATGAGGACGCTTCAGCACTGGCTCCAGACTCGAGTCCAGAGATGGGCATGGCGCCACGGGACACGTCGTGTGGTCATCACGCCAGTCTGTCACCGTCTTTTCAGCCCTTGGACTGACCTCTCATTTCTACGGGTAGGTGTTCCTCTAGAACTGGTCCCAAGACGCGTCGTGGTCACGACAGATGCCTCCAAAATGGGCTGGGGCGCTGTTTGCAATGGGCATGCAGTCGCCGGCCTCTGGACGGGTCCGCGACTGCATTGGCACATCAATTGCCACAAGTTGTTGGCAATTCTGCTCGCCCTGCGGAGGTTTCGGCTGTTGATCCAGGGCAAGCATGTGTTAGTTCAGACAGACAACATGACAATGGTAGCATATGTCAACCGCCAAGGCGGTTTGTGCTCTCGTTGTATGTCACAACTTGCCCGCCGTCTCCTCCTCTGGAGTCAGCAGCACTTCAAGTCGCTGCAAGCCACTCACATCCCGGGCAACCTCAACACTACAGCGGACGCGCTGTCACGACAGGTTACCCTAAGGGGAGAGTGGAGACTCCACCCTCAGGTGGTCCATCTGATTTGGAGTCGATTCGACAGGCACAGGTGGACCTGTTCACCTCTCAAGAATCCTCCCCACTGCCCGCTCTGGTACGCCCTGACCGAGGCCCCCCTCGGCATAGGCGCACTGGCACACAGCTGGCCCCCTGGCATGCACAAATATGCGCTTCCCCCGTGAGCCTGCTTGCACAGACCCTGTGCAAGGTCAGGGAGGATGAGGAGCAGGTCGTCCTGGTAGCACCCTACTGGCCCACCCAGACGTGGTGCTCGGACCTCACGCTCCTCGGGACAGCTCCCCCCTGGTGAATTCCCCTGAGGAAGGACCTTCTTTCTCAGGGACGGGGCACCATCTGGCACCCGCGCCCAGACCTTTGGAATCTCCATGTCTGGCCCCTGGATGGGACCTGCAGTGGTAGACACAATCACTCAGGCTAGGGCCCCCTCTATGAGGCGCCTCTATGCCTTTAAGTGGCATCTGTTCGCTAAGTGGTGTTCTTCCCGTCGGGAAGACCCCCAGAGATGCACAGTCAGATCAGTGCTTTCCTTCCTGCTGGAGAGGCTGGAAGGGAGGCTGTCCCCTTCCACCTTGAAGGTGTACATTGCTGCCATAGCAGCACACCACGACACAGTCAACGGTAAGTCCTTAGGGAAGCACGACCTGATCATCAGGTTCCTAAGAGGTGCCAGGAGGCTGAATCCCTCCAGACCGTGCCTTGTTCCCTCATCGGACCTCTGTAGTTCTTCAGGGTCTACAGAGAGCCCCCTTTGAGCCTTTGCAGTCAGCCGAGCTTAAGGCACTCTCCTTGAAGACTGCCCTCCTGACTGCGCTCACTTCCATCAAGAGGGTAGGTGACCTGCAAGCATTCTCTGTCAGCAAAACGTGCCTGGAGTTCGGTCCAGGTTACTCTCACATGATCCTGAGACCCTGACCGGGCTATGTGCCCAAGGTTCCCACCACCCCTTTAGGGACCAGGTGGTGAACCTGCAAGTGCTGCCCCAGGAGGAGGCAGACTCAGCCCTGTCATCGTTGTGTCCGGTGCACGCTTTACGCATCTATTTGGATCAGACACAGAGCTTTAGAATCTCTGAGCAGCTCTTTGTTTGCTTTGGTGCACAGCGGAAAGGAAGCACTGTCTCCAAGCAGAGGATCACCCACTGGCTCATTGATGCCATAACTATGGCATATGTCGCCTAGGACATGCCGCCCCCAGTAGGGCTACCAGCCCATTCTACCAGGGGTGTAGCGGCTCCCTGGGCCCTGGCCAGGGGTGCCTCTCTAACAGACATTTGCAGAGCAGCAGGCTGGGCAACACCCAACACCTGTGCAAGGTTCTGCAACCTCCGGGTGGAACCGGTTTCGTCCCAGGTATTGGCACGCAACATAAGCGGATAAGCCCGGGATAGCTGGCCGGGTGTATCACTTGCACATAGCGCCATCCACCTCCCTTGGAGCTGAAGACGTGCGGCATTAATTCCCAGTAGTGTTCACAAACTTTGTTCCCTGGTTAACTTCCTCCGAGCCCTGTGGCAGTCGAGTGTTTGGAGAGACTCTCTGCTGGCCCAGTACACGCGCTAACTAAGAGCCCTGATCTGGTGTAGGTGCTCCGCATGTGGCGGTTCCCTGTAAGGCAAACCCCATGTGATATATATCTTCCGCTAGTTTGTTTCCCTGCTGGCAAACTGCGTCTTCCTTGGGCCCCTCTGCCCCAGTCTCCATGTTTGTAGTAACTCCTCCCCCATTGGGCAGGATCTACCTTGAAGGCTCTCCACATGGTTGGAAAGACCGTATGAAGTATTCTTCTACTTAAATATCCCCCCCTCTCTTTGGGCGAGGTGTGGTCTCCGCGGTGTCTTCCCCTTGGGAGGAACACCCCCCGACTAGACCTGGCGGCCCAGTTGGATAATCCCCCTTCCTTTTTAGGGAGTGGAAAAAGAGAAGGGGAAAAGAGGCCACGACTGGGTTAAGCCTGTCTCTATCTTTGGGTAGTCGACTTGTCCCCAAAAAGGGCCATTCGACACTCATAACTATGTTGGGGGAGGTTACGTGTCAACCTGGTGTGCTGGCTATGAGGCACACAGCAGTCTGCCCACCACACACCGCCAGTTCACGTAACACAGTTCAGCCAGTTGTGGCGTTTCATATAGGGACCCCTAGTGTCACTACATCGACACAACATCGAGTGAGTGACAGATAGGGAATGTCATGGTTACTGGTGTAACCTCCGTTCCCTGATGGAGGGAATGAGACGTTGTGTCCCTCCTGCCACAACGCTGAACTACCCGCTGAAATGGCCGGACCTTATATCGGCTCCTCAGCATAAAACCTGAATGAGTGGTTGCATACCAGCTCCTTTTATACCCGTATGTCCGGGGAGTGGCATGCAAATACCACTCGCCAATTTTCATTGGCCTTTTATCAAAGACCAGAGGTGTCTTGGGCTCCCAAGAGTGACCCCTAGTGTCACTACATCGACACAACGTCTCGTTCCCTCCATCAGGGAACGGAGGTTACACCAGTAACCATGACGATTTCACCCAAAAATGAAAATTCTCTCATCATTTACTCACCCTCATGCCATGCCAGATGTGTATGAATTTCTTTCTTCTGCTGAACACAAATGAAGATTTTTAGAAGAATATCTCAGCTCTGTTGTTCCATACAATGTAAGTGAATGGTGACCAGAACTTTGAACCTCCAAAAAGCACATGAAGGCATCTTAAAAGTAATCCACACAACTCCAGTGGTTTAATCTATGTCTTGAGAAGCAATATGATAAGTGCAGGTGAGAAACAGATCAATATTTGTTTACTATAAATCTCCACTTTCACTTTCACTCTCTTCTCTCCTAAGAGTTCTTCTTTTGTTTTTGGTGATTCACATTTTTCATCCATATCACCAACTACTGGGCAGGGAGGAGAATTTATAGTAAAAAAGGACTTAAATATTGATCTGTTTCTCACGCACACTTATCATATTGCTTCTGAAGATATAGTTTTAACCACTGGAGTCTTATGGATTACTTTTATGCCCTCTTTATGTGCTATTTGGAGCTTCAGAATTTTGGCCACCATTCACTTCCACTGAATGAACCTACAGAGCAGAGATATTCTTCTAAAAATCTTTGTTTGTGTTCAGCAGAAGAAAGTAAGTCATACACATCTGGGATGGCATGAGTGTGAGTAAATGAGAACATTTTCATTTTTGGGTAAACTATCCTTTTAAGGCATTGCTAAGCAAGCATCACATTTTTCAACCCCCAACCCTTCATTTTAAACTTTGATGCATAACTCATCCTGCTCTGTTTGTGCAACAGACTTGAATGATACCTGAAATCGGCTTGTGGCTAGTTGAGGAGAGGTGTGCAATTACTTTAATCAGACTTATAATTTTTGCCTTGTGGACAATAAAGCAGGAAAAATGTCCCATAGATTTACATTGAAGTAGGGCCCTGAGCCCTATCAAGGGCCCAGAAAATCACGGTGGGCTCTTTTGACTTGGGCCTGTAAGCAACCACCTAGAAATCACCCAGAACACCCTATCAACCAACTAGCAACCACCCAAAACATAGAAACATGTTAACAACCACTCAAAACACCTTAGCAATGTGGCACTGAGGTTTCCATGGGCAAGCACCACTCATATATACTTGTAGTTGATAATTAGCCTCTAAATTTGGAGAAAAGAGATTTTTTTATTTTACATGTTGACTGAAAGCGACAAAAAAATTCTGACTCAAAGGGTGATCAATTGGAGTTGATCAACCAAAACCTTAAAGCCGACCTCGAAAGACTGGGACGGAGCTTGGAGTCTGCCAAGCGGCACGAAGAAGAGTTGGAAGCTGAACTGCGTGACTCTAGCCTGGAGGCGGAGTCTCTGACCAGAGGGCGGGAAGAAGCTCTGCTGGAAGTCACTCGATTGGAGCAGGAGAAGGAGGTGTGTCAGGCAGAACTGGACAGCCAACGGCGTGAGCAAAGACAAAAAGAACGAGAGATGGCCAGACTCAGACAGCAACTGGAGAGCACGACCTCTGCACTAGAGCACGGAAACCAAAGAGCCTGCAGCCTAGAGGCACAAAACAGGTACCGAACAATACAGCAGAGCTGCACTTTTGCTCTGAAATTGTTAGTTCACACTCATACCATTCTAATCTGATATTCATTCTTATGTGGAAAAAAAAATACAAATGTTTCCACTGCTTTTTCCCATAAATAGAAAGCATAGAGTGACCAGAGGGTGTCAAGCTCCAAAAAAACACACATGAAAGTACAATTAAATTAGCCAGTATCACTTGGGCGCTATATTCCAAATCTTCTGAAGCCATACACCAGGTTTGTGTGAGGAACGGGATGAAATTTTAACTGTTATTTACCGATCATGTACCCCTATAATCCCATTTGTGGTTATGCATATTCAAACTTGCGATGTTGCGCAAGCATTTATGTCAGTGACACCAAAAGGCATTGGTTCTTGCGTACCTTGTAACCGAACGCAAGACGTTCAGTGTTTAACTTATATTTCTTTTTGTTCTTCAAGCAAAGCTACTATATGGCAGCTGAGGTTTTGGAATACAACGCATGAGTCGTATGAACTACTTTTATAGTGCTTTTTGGTCCTGTTGGGATCTTTGTAGTCCCTGGTCACCACATGCTTTCATTCTATGGAAAAGAGCTGCGTCTCTTTTTTGTATTCCATGGAAGAAAGTCATGAGAGTATGTACATAATAATGACAGAATTTTTATTTTTGGGTGAGCTAACTTTTTTAAACCAAACCTTTATTATAGAACACTGAGGTCTTACACATGTTTAGGTTTTCTTATCGTGTGAAACAAATAGCATCATGCATATAAGAACATCATGTATATCAATCACTATATCTGCCTACAGACAGTTGGGTCAGGAGCTTTCTCTGCTCAAAGAGACATGTGTACAGTTAGAGGAGCTGCAGAAGGAAAATCAGCAGTTCAGTACACTCAACGCTGAGAGCAAGACCCAGATTGACTCTCTAACAAAGGTCTGTGCAGTATCAATGTGTTTGTGTAAGGTCTGAATCATAAAGGCAATTACTACAGCTCTGCAGTACACCTTAGTTTTGCAATTATGTTTGCCTGGAGGTCCCATGGAGCTGAATACTACTGAAATAGGCCACTGTGTATAATGTTTTTCAACCAGGAATTGTTCTCTATTTGTTTTCTTATCTGAAAACCCTCAACTCAATTAGACCATATCTCCTTAGTTGGCTGTGCTTAAAATGCATCTTGGTATACAGTACTGTGAAAAAGTTATAGGCACTTGTGAAAAATGTTGCATAGTGAGGATGTCTTCAAAAATAATTACATGAATAGTTTTCATTTATCACTTAATGTCATACAAAGTCCAGTAAACATATAAAAAAAGCTAAATCAATATTTGGTGTGACCACCTTTGCCTTTAAAACAGCACCAGTTTTTCTTGGTTGTTGGCAGATAGGATGTTCCAAGCTTCTTGGAGAATTCACCACCATTCTTCTATCTATTTAGGCTGTCTCAATTGCTTCTGTCTCTGTATGTAATCTCAGACTGACACGATGTTCAGTGAGGGGCTCTGTTGGGGCCATGACATCTGCTGCAGGGCTCCCTGTTCTTCTATCCTAATCTCTTCTATTTGCAAAAGTAATGTTTGGGAGTCTAACATTTATATTTCCTATTGACACACTAAAGCCGAAGATATAAATAACCATCTTAAGACAAATGCTTTTGTGAAACATCTTATGTGCTTAAGACTTTTGCACAGTACTGTATTTAAAGGTGCTGTAAGTAATTTTTTACAGAATAGCACACAGAAGAAAAGCCTGTAGTTACCACATGTAACTGAAATAGGTGCCTGAAATATCACACTGTCTCTTGTGACAGCACTACTCTCTGTAAACAGCAACAAAAAGATGGTCAGATTCTTCAGCCAATCAGATTACTTTGAGGCGATTTCTGCCTGTCAGTCATTTTGTGACAGTCAATTTGTGTTCTCAGGGCAGCCCTTATATGGGAAGCTGAGAGTGTAGTAGTAAAAGGGATAGTTCACTCAAAAATGAAAATTCTCTCATCATTTACTCACCCTCATGCCATCCCAGATGTTTATCAGAGTTTACGCTAAGAAATTTTGGTGCTGGTGAACGGGTCCGAAATGAAAATGATTTCTGGACAAATTGGAAAAAATCCAGTCATCTCATTTCAGTGTTTATTTTGCAATGTAAATGCGACTATGCATAATAATGCAATACAGGCTAATTTATGACACATTCAAGTCAACTAAACGTTAATAAACGTTTGTTCATCATTACTGCTTTTTTCATAATTTTTTTTTTTTTTACATTCGTCATGGAATTAGCATCAAATTTTAAAAAACATTCAACAGTGGGGCTTATGTTTCAACATTCAAACTGCTTATGTTAGTGTGCGGGATAGTCATGGATTAGAGCTCCGCAATCTTTGGGAAAGTTGAAACCTCCGTGACAATGAAGCGCTGTTATCAATGCATGGCATCACACTGTACACTTGTGGCATCAGTAAAAGGGGTTGCTGACGCATAGTACTAATATTTTCACCGGACATTGTGTCTGACAATTTTTGAATTTGTTGGACATTAGGATATTTTTAGTTAAACTCTTTTTATTGTTGCTTTAAAAAAAAAAAAAAAAAACTGTCACGGTCCTGTCATTCTGTCAGTTTGGGTTTTTGTCTGACAGGACCGTGGCGTCATCGTCCCATGTCTGTCTTGTGTTTCGTTGTCTGTCTTTGTGTGAGCACGCGGTTTCGGTTGTATTCCCTGCCGTGCACTCTTCGGTCTGTCTTGTTTAATGTCTGGAGTATGGTGTCTGGATCCTGACTTCCTGTCTGGTTCGTTTTTGATCTGTGTCGGGATCTGGACACTTGTGCTCCATGTCTGTCTGTTATTGACGTGGGTGCATCGCGCTTATGTCATCTTGGCAGCATGCACTCACGTCAATAGTTTGCCTCTCGTGAACATGCGCTCGCGTTGCGTTGTGCACCCGGGTTGCGAGATGTCTTCACGTTGTGCTGAGGTTCGGTCACTTCAGTCTGAGATTTCGGGTTTGTGTGTGGCTGAACTCTCGCACAAGTGTCCTGTCTTGTTTTTGTCGTCTGTTGCGTGCATCGCGTGGCGTTTGCCTCACGATGTACGCTCAGGTTTCGTTTAGTGTGAGAATGTGTGGCATCACTTTGTTTGGCTTTGCTATGCATTCTCTCATCTTGTTTGTCGGTTGGCATGGGTGTATTTATTACCTTATTGTCTTGGCGATGTGCGCTCATGCCATTCGAGTGTCTGTGTCTTGTGAGAGCACGTGGCTTTGTTTTGTTTCTGTATCGCCACGTGTCTCTCTGTCTTATGTCATACCCTGCCTCCTTGTTTGCATATTATTAGTTAATTTGCCTCATCTGTCCTGTTAACCCGTTTGATTTCTCTCCCTATTTTAGTCTCCTCGTGTTTGCTGTCCAGTGCCAGTTCGCCTTGTTTCCAGTCTTGTGTGCTAGTGTTTCCAGTCGGTCTTGCTTGTGTGTTCAGTCTTTCCTGTCGGTCCTGTTTTCCCCACCTGGTTCCTGTTTCGGTCCAGTCTGTCTCGTTTTTCCCCTTCAGGGTAGTTTGTTTATTTTTCCCCCTCGTGGTAGTTTTATGTTGGATTTTTGTGTTTTATTTTTGTATTTAATAAACCTTTATTTTTCACTCTGCGTTTGGGTCCTGAGCCTCTCAATCCGTGACAAAAACATTGTGAAATAAACATGTACATGACATTTCTACAGAGATATTGCTTATTCTCAAACAAAAAGTCACTGGAAGATATGTGTTTACAACAGGACAAACAGACAGAAAAAAAACAAAAAGCAAATATCAAATATAAAGTGCAATAAATGCAACAATATCAAAATAAATAAATAAAAATAAATAAATAACACCTCAACTGAAAATAATAGTAAAATAAAAATGCAGTTTCTCTTGTGCACGCCATTAATCAGTAAACCAGGGGTGAGGGAAAGGGGCACCAAGGTTCATGTGATTAAGGAGGGATGGGTAAATAAAATATTGATATTCAGTTTTGTTGCTCCTTAAAGTATGATATAAATGGTTGCCAAATGCTAAAAAAAATTTCAGTGTTGCCAAGCATAGTCATGCACCCAGTGACAGTAATGGGGTGGTGGAGGCTATTTCCAATTCAGCAGAATAAGCCTTTTAGTAATTATCAAGCAGATGGACATAGCGTTTGATTGCAGCAAAGACAAAGGTATGTTTAGGGGAGAAAAGCCAAATAATGCCACTAAAGAACAAGGTTCAATAGTTAAATTAAATATATCAGAAAAAGACTTGAAAATAGCATTCCAAAAAGAGTTCAGTGCTGTGCAATGCCAAAAAGTATGAATTAAAGTGGCTTGAGCTCAATGACATCTGTCACATGTAGGATCTAGATCAGGGTTTCATTTGATCAGTTTTGTCTTTGACCAAAAGATTCGGTGTAAAAACTTAAATGTATTAATGAATGAAGGGCACCAGTAGAGTAGGAATGTATACGACAGAGAGCCTTTGACCATTCCTCATATGAAAATTTTTTAATTAAGATCTGACTCCCAAATCTTCTTTATTTTCGAAAGAGGTGCAGATGCTGACAACACTATGATTGAAGAAATTATGTTGTAAATATGGGAGACAGCCCCTTTAATGGACACTTTAACTTCCAATACCCTATCAATTTCTTGCTTAAGTAGCGCCTGAGGGAAATGCGGGAATGTATTTTTTACAAATTCCCGAACCTGAAGATATCAATAGAAGTGAGTTTTAGGAAGGCTGTATTTTTCCGATAAATAAGAAAAAGAAGCAAATGTATCGTCATGATAAAGATCATTAATATTTATAATGCCGACATTAGAATATTTTAACAGTCAAAAACTGGTAATTACCGGCTAACAGAAACCCTGATGTATATGACTTTCTTTCTTCTGATGAACACAGACAAAGATTTTTAGAAGAATATCTCAACCCTGTAGGTCCTTTTAATGCAAGTAAATGGTGGCCAGAGCTTTGATGCTCCAAAAATCACAAAAAAGACAGCACAAAAGTAATCAATATGACTTCAGTGGTTAAATCCATATCTTCAGAAGTGATGCAATCACTTTGGGTGAGAAATAAATCTTTTTTTATTATAAATCTCCACTTTCACTTTCAGAAAGTGAAAGTGGTGATTTATGGTAAAAAATGACTTATCTGTTTCTCAACCACACCTATCATATCTCTTCTGAAGACATGGATTAAACCACTGGAGCTTATGGAGTACTTTTATGCTCCCTTTGTATTCTTTTTGGAGCTTCAAAGTTTTGGCCACCATTCACTTGCATTGTATGGACCTACAGAACTGAAATATTCTCTAAAAATCTTCATTTGTGTTAAGCAGAAGAAAGAAAGTCATACACATCTGGGATGGCATGAGGGTGAGTAAATGATGAGAGAATTTTCATTTTTGGGTGAAATATATCTTTAAACTTGTCCTCCATCTTGCCTGCACTCAACTACAGTATCTCATTATGAGATGATTGGTTGTTTCTGGATGAAGCTAGTAAGATACAGCAGTTGTCTAACTTTGATATCCCACTCACAACCAGGATCTGGCTAATGAGAGAGTCCAGTCCCAGGAGTTAATCAATCAAGTTACACAGCTGAAACACACACTTGAGGAGTTGCAGACCAAGCTTGAAATGGCAGCTACACAACAGCACAGATCTAGTCCAGAGGTCACTTCATGTCCAACTGACTCTCACACACAGAGGACAGAAGATACTGTATCAAACAGACAGTCTCTACCGCTGGCTGGAGGCCCTGAGGAGTCCACTGTCGGTTTTGGAGATAAGGTTAACCACAACCAGGGCTCTGGGCCCACAGACTCTCTCAGTACAGCAGAAGACTCAAACAACACAGGGAACAAACAACCTCCGACAACACCAGAGCCTGCCACAGGAAGCCAGGAGGCCTTGAATCAGAGACTGATAAATACAGAAAGGGAGGTGAGATAAAATGCAGAATAATACCCCTTGAAATGTCATTACATTTTTGGCCCCACAGGGCTACCAAATGTCTTTAATTAAATATTATTAACGCTGTCCAGAGGATTGGATTGCATTTTGAATGAACGGATAATAACTTCAGATTCGCTCACTGAATTCTGCGTCTGTGGTTGTATCCCAGAATGCAGTTCTGCAGCGCGAGCGGGAGGTGTTGCTGTCTCAGCTCACTCAGTCTCAGTCAGTCTGCACTCAACTTCGAGAGCAGTTTGACACCCAGCAGCGCCACTCCATCTCGCTGCAAGAGAACTGTGCTAAATTACAGGCCCTCAACACCAAACTACAGGTGAGTGCGTAATTGAGTGTAGGTTTCTTATCTCAAAATGGACTCTTGCCGCTGAACAAAAGGGCAATGTATTTTAGAAAATGACATTTGTTTAAATCTGTATTAGTTGTGCATTGATAATAGGTGGGCATTCAAGGGTTTCAATCATACTGTTGACAGAGCATAAAACCACACAATTTGAAATTTTACAGGCTTTTTATACACTCATTATTAACACCTCTCTGACCACACTTTCTCATTTTATTACACGGCTCTCTGGAATACTTGATTCTGACTGGTCAATCACAGCATTCATGGTGATATTTCTGAATAATGACCGTTGTCTTCGGCAACACTCGTTTTGTCTCTAAGTAAGATAATAAAATAATTTGTCTCTCAAAACAATATTTTATGTCCGTGTATTTACTTATTTGGTAAGTAGCCATTTAAAAGTTCATTTAAAAAATGTATGCTGCAATAACTGTAAATTAATTTCTCTGAAACATTCAATTCGGATTGGTCAATCCTGGCATCCAGCTGTCTGATATTTCTGAATAATGACTGCACATCCGGGGATAAAGTGATGTCAGACCGGCCGTCCAGGTATTTCCTTTCCATCATTTTTCTCTCTCAGGTGGAACAGGCATCTCTGAGTTCCGAACATGCGTCAGTTTTGGCTCGTTGCAATGAGAGCGAAGTTCGCTGTGCAGCTCTGGAGGCAGAGTCAAGGGTGTGGCTCAAGGAGAAGGAGGAGTCAGTGGTGCGTCTGGAGGCTTTAATGCGGGATCACGAGAGATTAACGACTCTACAGCAAAGACAGGAGGCGGAGCTTGAAGATTTGCTGATCAAACACAGTCAGCTGAAAAGTAGCAGTCGCAGTCTAGAAGCTCAGTATAAAGATGTTGAGACCAGGTACAGTGCTTCAAGTGAAATTGAAGCTGTCTGCTTACATTAAAGGAATATTCCAGGTTCAATACAAGTTCAGCTCAATCGACAGTATTTGTGGCATAATATTGATTACCAAAAAAAATTATTATGACCTGCCCCTCAAAAATCTGGGTTTCATTGAGGCACTTACAATGGAAGTGGGGCTAGTCTGTAAATATTAAAATACTCACTGTTTCAAAAATATAGTCACAAGACATAAACAATATGAGTGTTAACATGATTTTAGTGTGATAAAATCACTCACAAACCTTTTCTGTGTGAATTTATAGCTAATTTTACAACTTCGTTGTCATGACGATGTCAACAAACCCTAAAACACTATAAAAATTACAATTTAGTAAACAACTACAGCTCAGTTAATACATGAGTTTTAACAGAATAATTAATTAAAGTGTTTTTATAAAACTATTAGCTTCACATTTCTCCCTTTAAATTAGAGGTAGACCGACGTATCGGTTTTACAGATGAATCAGTGCCAATAGCTGCTATTTGGAACAATCGGTTATCTGCAAAAATCTATAGTTGATAGATCGATAGTTGACGATACTTTTTTTACTCTTCCTCCATGTTCCTCTGTGGCTGGTGCTATTTTGAATAGATAATCAAGTAATCTAAATTGAAGTGAAGGCATGCAAAGAAAAATGTGACTATATGGAAACATGTCTTATCAGCACCTACATTGTCTCCAACTTCATATCTTGTGAATAATAATAAACCTTATTCCTCATTAAAGCTACACTATGTAACTTTGGTCCTCTAGCGGTTGAAGCATAAAACTGCAAGTTGTTTGCGGAGGAACATTGTTTTGGTAATTACACAAGTTGTGCTTCGACTGCTCCTCTGCGCGGATGAATCTGATGGTTTGAGGAGTAACCATGGTTACAGATGATCATCTTATCAGAGTGAATGTCACTAATGACATCAAAAGTCGCCCCCTCCCCTCAAAAAATAAATAAGTAATGAAAGGAAGAAA
This sequence comes from Myxocyprinus asiaticus, assembly GCF_019703515.2. Classification (NCBI taxonomy): domain Eukaryota; kingdom Metazoa; phylum Chordata; class Actinopteri; order Cypriniformes; family Catostomidae; genus Myxocyprinus; species Myxocyprinus asiaticus. Next base: position 30,931,677 of record NC_059365.1, read on the forward strand.
AAGACGGATATCCAAAAATATGTCTAATAAACAGGTAAGTAGCATATCTTCCGCTGTTTTATTTACTTATTGAAAACAGTTGTTTTGAAATAAATAGCTTTACAAAAGTTATGCAACAATGACATTTGACATAATGATTGCTAGTCATATCAGATAAAATCAAACTATTATAACCTAGTTAGCAGGCAAATAGACCAAGGTAGTTACTAGTTTAGAGATTGGCATTGTTACCAGCATAAAATATATATAAATAAAATATAAAGTAGAATAAAATGCCCCATTAGAGTGGCTAACGCTATCTAATGAACTACTGCGCAAAGAGAGCTAACTGGCTAACTATCGGTCCAATAAAATATCTTACCTATCCAGCAAGAAAAACTCCATCTCTGGGTCAGTTTGAAATCCTTTAAGATCTCTTGAGTTGTCGCCACCTCTGAAAAGCCAATCCAGTGTTTTTTCATGTTTTATTCCGAACTCTGACGCTTTGCATTTTTGATTGCTGCTCTTCTCAGTTGAGGTTTCTTTATTTTGAAAACGGTTGATTCCCCAGAGGGTTTCCTTTTTGAATGGTCAATGTCGTTCGGTTGTCTACAAGATTTCAGCTTCAAACTACTACCTCACCTATCACACATACACGTGCTGTAGTAGCTGGACCTTATTTTCTTTATTTACGGACATGATGTAAACACGCATGGACGAATGATGGAAGTATGCGATTTCCCGCCAAAGTCGTCCCGACAGTTCTAAAATATAAATCATTATTATAGGCTTACCATAGTGAATTGGCATGAGGCAAAAACATGGTTTGGAAGACTGATTGTTTGTGTACTTGCTCATTAATGAAAATTTTGTTCATTTCTAACAAAAAAATCTTACAAAGTGTAGCTTTAAACCTCATCTGGTGAAATATTCAAACTCTTCATCTGGTTAATATATAGGCTATAAAAACCAAGTCTCTTCATTTTAAAATAAGAGTTTTGTGTTGTTTACAGTTAAAAGTACCACATTATGCATCAAATCTTCATATATATTTTTTTATCGATTGTGATTTTGGTTGAATAAACTGAATCTGGGATTTTGTTCATGTTGGACTATTGTAGCCTCTATCTCTGTGCCTGTTATAGTATAGTAATTTTTAACATTCTTTGAATTTAATTTAAAAAGTATCAGTGGATTAATCGGTTATTGGCCTTTTCAACAACCTTAGTTATCAGTATCTGCAAAATCCACTATTGGTTGACCTCTACTTAAAACCCTCCAAAAATTTGGCCCCATTCACTTTTATTGTAAGTGCCTCACTGTAACCTCGATTTTTTTTTTTTTTATTAACATTTTTTATTGATTCCAAGACAGACAAAAATAAATGTAACCACAAAATTATGCATTAGGAATCAACTTATAACCCTTTATAACACCCCCCCCACCCCCCCCACCACAAATATAAAATAACTAAATACCCACATATAAAAACACACACAAACAGAAGTACATAAGTACACAAAAAAAAGACAAAGTTCAACATTAAGGGAAAAAAAATTAAATTAAAAAAATAAAAATAAAATTTGTCTCCCTCCACTGCCCCACACTAGGACCTCTCCAAATGAGACAAATAACTGCCCTATTTTCTGCCATAACTCGACAGGTTCCCCAGCCGTATGGAAGTCATCTCCTCAAAAGCTGCCACTTTACCCAACTCGGTGCACCACTCAAGAAATGAGGGTGCATCAGTTGACTTCCAACCCCTAAGGAATAGCTGTCTGCCAATCATCATGCTGGTTAGGACCCAGCTTTTCATATATTTATCTCCTATATTCAGGACCCCTCCATCACCCAAAATACAAAGTCTGGGGCAAAATGAAAACTGAGTGTCCAGTACGTCACACACAAAATGCTGGATCCTCAACCAAAATTCCTGAATCTTAATACAACCCCAAAAAACATGGGTTGTGTCCCCGTCTTCTGACTGGCATCACCAGCAGGTGGGTGAGTCTTTAAGACCAAGCCTATACAATCTAGAGGGGGTCCAGTAGAACTGATGCAAAATCTTAAATTGCATCAGACGGATCCTTACATCTCTAGATGCAGACCTGATGCTTTTTAGGATCGTAGCCCACTCTCCCTCCTCCAATACCAAGTTTAAATCTTTCTCCCATAATCTCTTGAGAGAAGACGAAGCTCTGTCCCCCAGACTCTGAATTAACAGGGAGCAATACACAGAAGCTTCATGACCTTTCCCATAAGCAGCAATCACCATTTCCAAAGTATCTGCCACTTTAGGGGGGTGTACACCATTCCCAAAAACAGTACAGAGCAGGTGGTGCAGCTGTAAAAACCTAAAGAACTTGGATCTAGGAATCTTAAAATGTTGAACCAAATTATCAAAAGATCTCAGTACTCCACTCTCATATAGGTCACCGAGTGTAGCAACCCCCCTCCCAATCCACTCTGACCAACAGAAAGGGGACTTATTAATATGTAATTTAGGGTTCAGCCATATGCTTGAGGCAACACTTAAATAAATGTCCGAATTAAACACTCTGGACACTTTAGTCCAAACCACGTGCAAATGCGAAATAACGGGGTGTGACTTAACTTCTCCGGTTAGTTTGATCGAAAGGCTTTGCAATGGAGAAACAGGGGCAAGAACTTCTTGTTCAATAAGAAACCAGGGAGGGGCTCTCTCAGGTGGAAGCAACCAATGAGTCAAATGTCTGAGACCGAATGCATAATAATAAAACAAAATCTTGGGTAGGCCTAGCCCACCTTTGTCAATCGGCCTGTGTAACTTATTGAAATTTAATCTGGCACGCTTACCATTCCAAATAAAGGACTTCGCTATGCTATCAAATTGCTTGAAATAAGAGAGGGGGACATCTATAGGGAGAGACTGTAGCAGGTAGTTGATTTCTGGAATACAATTCATTTTAATTACATTAACCTTCCCAATCATTGATAAGTGTAATGAAGCCCACCTGTCCACATCATTCGAAAACCTTTTTATTAAGAGATCAGAATTAACTCTGACTAAATCAGACAACTCTGCTGGGAATAAAATTCCCAAATACTTAATGCCCTGTTTGGGCCACTGGAAGGCACCCGGCTGGAAGGCCGTTACTGGACAGTACACTGTCAAAGCCAAAGCTTCGGATTTAGACCAATTGACTTTGTATCCTGAGAACTTGGAAAAGGAATTAATAATTCTGCGGAGGTAAGGCATAGATCTAGTGGGGTCAGAGACAAATAATAAAATATCATCTGCATAAAGCAGAAGCTTATGCGCCACACCTCCCGCAATCACCCCTGAAAAATCATCCTCCTTTCTTATTGCGGCTGCTAATGGTTCCAGAGCAAGACAGAACAATAATGGGGAAAGAGGGTAACCTTACCGAGTGCCCCTATTCAGAGTAAAATAATCTGAAATTAATCCATTTGTTTGTACCACTGCTACAGGGTGTTTATAAAGTAACTTAATCCAACCAGTATATGAACTCCCGAACCCATACATTTCCAAAATCTTAAAAAGATAATCCCATTCTACCATATCAAACACCTCTTTGGCATCAAGTGAGATGGTAGCGACTGGAGATTGATCATTCGTCACTGACCACATGATATTGATGAAACACCTAATGTTATCAGAAGAGCTACGGCCCCGAATAAACCCCACCTGATCTATATGTATAAGAGATGTCATAACCTTACTTAATCGGTTAGCCAAAATTTTTGACAACATTTTTACATTAGTTGGATCAGGGCAATTGGATGGTAACTTTTACACTCACTTGGATCTTTGTCCTTTTTAAGAATCAGACTGATCTGGGCTTGTGTCATGGTTGGAGGAAGCTTTCCATTCTTTAATGATTCAGTATAAATTTCTAACAAAATTGGAGTCAGTTCTGTAGCATAGGATCTAAAAAAGTCTGTGGCAAAACCATCTGGCCCCGGAGCCTTGCCAGTAGGTAGGGACTTAATTACCTCGTCAAGCTCCTCCAAGGTTATCTCAGAATCAAGAGCGTTTTTTTGCTCAGTCGTCAGTTTAGGGAGATCTAATGGTTTCACAAAGTTTCTAATATCTTCATCAGTAGACGAAGACGTGGAGCTATAAAGATCAAGATAGAACACTTTAAAGGCATTATTAATATCAATGGCTGAAGTAAATATTTCACCACCAGCATATTTCACTGAGGGAATGGTAGAAAGAGACTCTCTCTGCTTTATATATCTAGACAAAAGCTTCCCTGCTTTGTCCCCCGACTCAAAGTATGACTGTCTTGCCCTGAATAACCAAAACTCCACTTTCCGTGACAAAATAGTATTATATCTGTATTTCAATCGGGTCAATTCTCTGAGGCCATCAGATGACATACGGCACTTCAGCTCTGCCTCGGCACTTTTAATATTCCCTTCCAACTCCACGAGTTCTCGTGATTTGGATTTTTTGATGAATGAGGCATACTGTATGATCCGACCCTTAAGAACTGCCTTAAGTGCCTCCCAAGCCACACCCACAGAAGATACTGAAGACCAGTTGGTCTCCATATAAACACTGATTTCAGTCTTTAGCATTTGTTGGAATTCAGGATTTTGCAAAAGGGATACATTAAGGCACCAACTATATGATTTCTTTTTCTCTATATGTGGCAACACCTCTAAACTCACCAGGGCGTGATCTGAGACTAAAATGTTTCCAATTGAGCAATCAACAATAGATGAAATGAGGGATTTGGATATAATATATAAAAAATCTATTCTAGAATAAATCTTATGGACTGATGAAAAAAAATTATAGTCTGTACCAGAGATTCAAAAGGGTTCAAAAGTCTCAAAATATCTGTAAGACCAAGATTTTTACACATCCTGTGAAGCGTCAGTGTTGCTCTAGGGGGTTTACACACTTTTGCTTCATTATGATCAAGGACTGAGTTCATCAAAAGATTAAAGTCTCCTCCAAAAATTATAACATAAGGGGAGCCAGCGGCTTGCAACATCCCTTCAAGATCTATAAAAAAGCCCTGATCATCAGCGTTAGGTGCGTAAATATTAGCTAATAATCAGACTTTGCCCCTGAATTTCTCCTAAAACAATAATGACTCTCCCTAATTAATCATTAAACTGTTTGAGACATTTGAATTGTAAATGTTTATTTACCAATATAATGACTCCCTTGCTCTTACTTAAGCCAACACTAAAGAAAACATGTCCACCCCATATCTTCCCAATTTTTTCAGCTTCCTGTGGGGAAAGATGCATTTCTTGAAGAAACACTATCATATTTCTTACGTTTAAGAAAAGAAATAACCTTCCTTCTTTTTATGGGGTGCCCCAACTCATTCACATTCCACATGGAGAGAGATAACCCATTCACATTCCACATGGAGAGAGATAACCCATTCACATTCCACATGGAGAGAGAGATAGTACACTCATATTAACATTTGACATTTTGATATAATAGAAAAAATAAATTGTGTGCCAAAAACAAAATTATGAAGACCACATTTCAACATTAATGCAAAATAAAACTCTGAACTTCCCCCCAAACAAAACAGACAGAAAAAAGAAAAATGTACGCATTAACCCCACGCACAACAGCGCCAACCGGCATCAATCCCTTTAAACTCAAGGACCCATGTACACCTACGAGAGCCCCCGCGACAACTTTGCCATCGGATTGCTCAATTTTGCCTCACAAATTTGTAAGGCAAAATTACATAACATAAAATATTTTGTAAAACAAACCCCAGCCAATAGGCAGAATAAACACAAAGAACGTGTAGACTCATTCACAGAACTGTCTCAAAGGTGTGTTCCTTCACAAAACAAATTCCAGCCGATATAAAGCCGATCAGTTTCCTCGGTCAGACAAACGAATCTTCAGTGAGCCAGCTGATGAGTGCAGCAGATGACATAATAATTCCAATGTCTAACAAAAATACTCCACAAATCATACTCCAGCCAACAGGAGGCATAAGCACAAGGAACTGACAGATTCATCCATAACTGTCCCGAAGTAGTGTTATTTAACAAAACAAGCTCCAACCGCTAGGTGGGACCAGCACAAAAGGAAACGAAACACGCATCCCGGTTCCTCGGATAGTCAAGAGTCAATTCATTCAGAGGCCGCATTAAAAGTATATCCCATGATTTACACAGTCCGCCAACTTTACAAAAGACATCCTTTGTGTGGGCATGTAGATATTTTGCATTCATCCGTTCATTGTAAAAGTGATCATCCGTCAATGCAAAAGTTTCTTTAAGGAAAAGTGTTAATCCACAAAACAAAACAAACTCCAACCACTCGGCGGAGCCAACGCAAAAGGAAACAAAAATGGTGCCCAGCTTCCTCCGAAAGCCAGAATATGTACAATGAGTCAATCCACTCACAAGAAAAACACCCAATGGTTACTCACCCATTGTTTCAATAAAAGACATTGCCTGATTGGGACATGTAAATACTTTGTTGCCGTCCTTGGTGTTTATTCTCAGTCTGGCCGGAAACATCAGAGCAAAAGTGATCTTCCACTGGTGTAAGAGTTTCTTGCATTCCCTAAACCGATCGCGTTTCTCTCTTGTCAAGTTCGCAAAGTTCAGGAACAAGAAAATATTATGATTCTTCCAAGAAAGCTTTCCCTTGGTCCTCGCCTGGTGCAGATTTTTTGCTTTTTTTAAAGAAAAGAAGGGACAAGTCAAAATTAATTTCTGTGTTAATCAAAATTTGACCAAATATGCTGTCGATTGAGCTTAACTTGTATTGAACCCGGAATATTCCTTTAAGAAAAATAGGTTGTGAATGGCGCTTCATGTTGTGTTTAACTTGAAAAATACAAGGCAGCAAATTGATGAATACAACATCATTATATTGCAACAATTTTATCTGAGGCTGAAAACAAGCTTTATGCCTAAAAAGAGTATAATGGAACATGTTATCAGTCAGTTGTTGCTCCATAAGGAACAGTATGTTGCTACACATTGTACATTTAATAAAAGTAATTTACGGTTTAGCTAATGACCTTATATTTCAAGCTTGTAAAATGCTCTAAACGCTGTGCTGTCTAGATATAAGGGGCTGTTGGAGCGAAAAGCTCAGCTGGAGGAGGCAGAAGAATCGATATGCGTGGAGAGAGAGAAAATGAAGAGAGTGATACAAGGGCAAGTGGACAGCGAGAAGGAGCTGGAGAGACTGAGAATGGACAATGAAAGGTGAGAAGAAGTCGTAACTGAAGCGACCATAATACTGGGTTAAAGTTGCAGTCAAGCAAATTCATAGGAAAGAAAGAGGAAGTGATACTGCCACCCACCAGAAAGAGCTTTCACGAAGTGCTGTGATGGTACGCCCAACCAAAGTTTCACCACAGTGTGATTCATAGCCCAGTTTCCAGTAGTTGTTGCCATGGCGTGACAGCCTGTGAAAGTGTTTGTAAAGCCTGTTGCTTTGGTGAACAGGATGAAAGGAAATACACAACATGCTTGGTAGAAGGGACTTCACATTTATTCAGCTTGTTTAGTTTGTTGGATAACTGTGTTTTAGTTAAAATTGGTGTTTTTGTCATTTGTTTTCTAGATGACAGACCGAATGAATGAACGGATGTAAAGAGAGACTGTCGGGGTAAATCTCACATAAACAGGATTTCACCCCAAAATCAAAGGAATAAAATAAATGATATTTTGCATTAAGAAAATAAGAGGCCAATATTATATATTGGCCAGATTAACTTAAGATTACATTGCCAATGCATTATTAGACACTATACATACAGATACAAACCAAACTGAATGCTCAGGTTAAAGGATTAGTTCACCTAAAAATGAAAATTCTCTCATCATTTACTCACCCTCATGCTATCCCAGATGTGTATGACTTTCTTTATTCAGACGAAAACAAACAAAGGTTTTGGAAAAATATCTCAGCTCTGTAGGTCCATACAATGCAAGTGAATGGTGACCAGAACTTTGAAGATCCAAAAAGCACATAAATGCAGCATAAAAGTAATCTATATGATGCCAGTGGTTTAATCCATGTCTTCAGAAGTGATATGATAGGTGTGGGTGAGAAACAGATCAATATTTAAGTCCTTCTTTCCTATAATTTATCCTGATCAAAGTGGAGCATATATATATATATATATATATATAGTACTGTGCAAAAGTTTTAGACACTTGTGAAAAATGTTGCATAGTGAGGATGTCTTCAAAAATAATGTCATAAATAGTTTTCATTTATCACTTAATGTCATACAAAGTCCAGTAAACATAAAAAAGCTAAAATCAATATTTGGTGTGACTACCTTTTCCTTCAAAACAGCACCAATTCTCCTAGGTACACTTGGACACAGTTTTTCTTGGTTGTTGGCAAAGAGGATGTTCCAAGCTTCTTGGAGAATTTGCCACTGTTCTCCTACCTATTTAGGCTGTCTCAATTGCTTCTGTCTCTTTATGTAATCTCAGACTGACACGATCTTCAGTGGGGGGCTTTGTGGGGGCCATGACATCTGTTGCAGGGCTCCCTGTTCTTCTATCCTAATCTCTTCTATTTGCAAAAGTAATGTTTGGGAGTCTAACATTTATATTTCCTATTGACACACTAAAGCTGAAGTTATAAATAACCATCTTAAGATGTGAAACATCTTATGTGCCCAAGACTAAGACAGTACTGTGTGTGTGTGTGTGTGTGGGCAGGTTTAAGTGGTTTATGAGGACTTTTTTAGGTTACAAACTGGTAATTACAATGGTATTATGCTATAAATGTGGTTTATGAGGACATTTCTAGTGTCCCCATAATTCAAATCACTTAAAAAACATACTAAATGATGTTTTATTGAAAATTTAAAAATGCAGAAAGTTTTTTGTGAAGGTTAGGTTTAGGGTTAGGGTTAGGGGATAGAATCTATAGTTTGTACAGTATAAAAATCATTATGTCTATGGAGAGTCCTCATAATGATAGCTGCACCAACATATATATATGTGTGTGTGCGTGCGTGGATTCCTGTAGCTCAGCTGGTAGAGCATGGCGCTAGCAACACCAAGATCATGTGTTCAATTCCCAGGGAACAAAAAGTGATAAAATTAATACATTGAATGCACTGTAAGTCACCTTGGATAAAAGTGTCTGCCAAATGCATAAATGTAAATGTAAATATAATACAATAAAATACTGATAATACAAAATATTTTCTAAATAAAATGTATACATATAATTTGTTATATCTATTATATAATTTTTATATATTTCATTATTTTATATTTTTTTATTTTTTTGCATTCACTATTGATAATCTGTAGATACCAGAGCCTGCAGAAGGAGTGGGTTCAGGTCCAGTCCGAGTTGCTGGCTCAGAGTTCAGTTCTACGGGCAGAGTTCAGTACAGCTCAACTGGAACGGACCAGACTGGAGGGAGAACTCAGTACCCTTAAAGAACACAACCAGCAGCTGGATCTCAACAATGTCCGTCTCAGCAGCCAGTATCAGGTCTGAATGCACGCTAAACATCATGACATGTCCATGACATCTTTTTTTAGCACTTCAATAACCGTTTCTGTGATATGTGACCTGCTCCATCATTGTGAGACACTATGACCAAGAAACACATTTTGAGCTTTATGCACTAAAAAAAGAAAGGGAAGAATTTAAATTATTATATTAACATTTAAATCAATATATCTTGACAACTTGTTTGAGTAGAAACATCATAATTTTATCATTAGAAAGAAGAGACCTTTAACCTTAGTGCATTAAGCTCCAAATGTGCCAGAGTGACTCAAAATAATGGAGCTTTATGCGCTGTATGTTTCAATTATGATTATATAGAAATTTGTGTTGTTTTAGTTTTTGAAAGCATTTTTCAATGTACATTTTTTTTAAACCACGTTAACAATAACAATTGTTTAAAAATATTTGTTTATTATTAATCACATACTGACACTTATATGTTTCAATTTCATCAATAATTAATCATATAAAATAATACTTAAATGTCAAATTTGTGAATTTGCAGAAATTGTGTGTTAGATAACACATTCATTTATGAGATTAATTTAATACGTTTAACAGATGGTGATGGACAAAGGCCTTCTCTAATCTATTTATGAATCAAATCTTTAAAAAGCTTTTATTTAAAAAATTAAATAACATTTATGGCGGATTTCAATTATAATTGAAACTTGACTGTTGTAGCAATCAAACATCTTTGGTACATATTATTTTAATGTTGATCCTCTATTTGGAAAGGAAAATAAATATGTCTAAATGCAAATATGAGCAAATTGAAAATTTTATATTAATAACATTAAGTACACTATTAACTATTAACTAAATATCATGAGATAAATCATGATTAATTATTCTAATCTACTTACAGCCTTAGTATTTATACAGTATATGTGTGTGATAGCTCCTTACCCAGTTGAAGGCAAACATGGAAGAGGAAAACCGACATCTAGTAGAGCAGAACCAGAATCTGGCCAAAGAGAACAAAGCTCTGCTGGAGAGCAGCCTGGAGAGCCGAGACCAACACCACAACCAGCAGAGAGAGTACCTGTACGAACCCACACACATCTGTAGAGCATTCTGTAGAACTTCCAGTAGGGGAGCACCTGCATCAGTGAATAACCTTCATCTTTTCTCTCCCATCTGTCCATCTCTCTCTCCACTTTAGTGACAAACTCAACGAGCTGCGCAGGGAGAAGCAGAAGCTGGTGGAGAAGATAATGGATCAGTATCGGGTTCTGGAACCAGTGATGCCTGGCATGTGTCCACCCAAACAACCAAAGTTAGTCAGCCTTTAACATCTGCCTCTGGCAGACCTTTTCACCACGGACTCGCTGGATCTGAATCATAGGCCAAGTGCACACTGCAAGACTGAAACTCTTTGGCCTGCGCACATTTTAAAACTTACAGTTTCTTGTTTGATGTCATGTTGTTGCGTGGTTTACCCAACTAATCGCAGACTAATCGCATACGTGTTTACTTGCACACCAATACTCCGATAACAATAAATATTAGTTTATTAAAAAAAATTTGACAATGCAAGAAAACCTTGTTTACATTGTCTCTGCTTTTGACGTCAAAACGTAAACAGTCATGCGTACATCATGTTTATATGCAACATGAAATCTGTGTAATGGGCAAAATGTTTTGATAAAGGAAAACCTTTAAGGCGTTTACTTGACCTTACACATTTTCGCAAAAACTCCTGCACAGCAACGTGAGAGTTAATTCTTGATAACATGTCAACAAACAATAAGATGGAAGGTTTTGTGGTCGTTTTTTGCAATGATTTGCAAAAAAACTGTAAGTTGCAAAAGACACATTGTAGTTTGGCTTTTTGTCGCAGACTTCAAATGGCGACGAGCTTCAGTCTTATAGTGTGCACTTGGCTTTACTCACCACCCTTCAATCACCTAAACTATCTTGTGGCTACAGGAAGTCGAACTGGATAGCAGACCGCATGAAGAAGCTGATAAAACCGAAAGCTGGAAGCAAAGAAGGTCGTGCTCAATTTATTGCTGCTGGCAGTATAGAAAACCTTGCAGATGCTGTAGACGGTGTGCTCACCTCTTCAGTTCCAGTGCCTGGTGAGAGCCACGGGGCTGTGTGGCCAGCGTAATAACATTAGATGTGTTACAGCACAGAGTGGAAGAGAGTGCCAATAAGTTAAGACCGCAGGGTTCCCTGGACTCTGTAAAACACAAAAAAGGTCCCCAAAAGCCCATAACAATGAATGATGCCACATTAGGCCATTCCCTTCTTGGATCCCAACCAGATATAGGAATTCTGTATTTATGTGAAGAGGCAGTGGAATGCAGTTTGCAGATCTAATTAATATTGTGCAGAGTGTATACAGTAGAGTGTAGCTATCAATGGTATTTATGGGGATGTAAATAATTAATAGTGTAACATTACTTGGAGATATACAGTACTGTGCAAAAGTTATAGGCACTTGTGAAGAAATGTATGTAGTCTGAATGTTTTCAGAAATAATGCCATGATTAATTTTTATTTATCAATGTCAAACAAGGTCCAGTAAATATAAAAAAGCTAAATCAATATTTGGTGTGACCACCTTTTCCTTTAAAACAGCACCAATTCTCCTAGGTACACCTGGACACAGTATTTCTTGGTTGTTGGCAGATAGGATGTTCCAAGCTGCTTGGAGAATTCGCCACCATTCTTCTACCTATTTAGGCTGTCTCAATTGCTTCTGTCTCTTTATGTAATCTCAGACTGACACGATGTTCAGTGGGGGGCTTTGTGGGGGCCATGACATCTGTTGCAGGGCTCCCTGTTCTTCTGTTTTATTCTATTTGCAAAAGTAATGTTTGGGAGACTTAAATTTATATTTCCTATTGATACACTAAAGCTGAAGATATAAATAACCATCTTAAGACAAATGTTGTTGTGAAACATCTTATGTGATTAAGACTTTTGAGAGTACTGTATATCTCTGGTGTATACAGTGTATGAGTAGATAACAAATAACTTGGACTTGATCCCCATTCCCACCATCAAGACTTTGAGAAATAAGGGAAATTGTATATTTAAATGGTATAAGTGGTCCCCATTTTTACACATCTGTGCTATTTGCAGTTCACTTAAATAGTCTTGTGGTGTCACAAATAAAAAGTACAAATATTCTATACAAATGTATGTGTTTGTTGGGAGAATATCACAAAACCTTTTAAGAACATGCCTGGGTCTTATTTTACCTCAAATTTAAAGGCAAAAATATTTGCTTGACAATTAAGGACATTACTGTATTTGGACATTTTCCCATTTACTTTTTTTTTTTTTTTTTTTGTGGAATGCTCATTGTCTTTATTATCAATAATTATTCTGACTAGATTCTCATTACTTTAATACAGCATTTCTTTTACTGGATAAAACTAAAGAATAACAGTAATATAATGATTTTGTGTATATATAATCAGTATAAATTAAAGGCAATACGACACATACTACCATGATGTATAACACTTTACAATTTAAATGAGCTATTACTTTTTCACATTAAATAATGATAATTTTTTGGCATTACAGTAATGGGCATTTGGGGAGGAAATGTGTCCTTAAAGGGATAGTTCAGCCAAAATTGAAAATTCTCTCATCATTTACTCACTCTCATGTCATCCCAGATGTGTATGACTTTCTTTCTTCTGCAGAACTCAAACGAAGATTTTAAGAAGAATATTTCAGCTCTGTAGGTCCATACAATGGAAGTGAATGGTGGCCAGAAATTTGAAGCACCAAAAAGCACATAAAGGCAGCATAAAAGGAATTCATAAGACTTCAGTGGTTAAATCTATATCTTCTGAAGCGATATGTGTGAGTGAGATCAATATTTAAGTCCTTTTTTACTATAAATTCTCCTCCCTGCCCAGTAGGTGGTGATATGCACGAAGAATGTGAATTGCCGAAAACAAAAGAAGAAGAATGTGAAAGTGAAAGTGGAGATTTATATTAAAAAAGGACTTAAATAATATCGGTTTCTCACCCTCACACCTATCATATTACATTTGAAAACATTGATTTAACCATTGGAGTCTTATGAATTCCTTTTATGCTGCCTTTATGTGCTTTTTGGTGCTTCAAAGTTCTAGACACCATTCACTTCCATTTTATGGACCTTCAGAGCTGAAATATTCTTCTTAAAATCTTAGTTTGTGTTCTGCAGAAGAAAGAAATTCATACACATCTGGGATGGCATGAGGGTGAGTAAATGATGAAAGAATTTTTGGGTGAATTAGCCCTTTAAAATGTCTTTTAAAAAAATCTTAATTTTTATAAAAATAGTCTTCATTCTCTTTATGGAAAATATAATTTCAAATGTTTTTTTTCTTTCTTTTTCTTTTGGGTAAAATATGACCCAGGCATAGTTTAGTTCTTTATAGGTTTATAGGTTATGAGATTCACCCTACCTATATCTAAAGAGAGAGACTAAAAAAATTTAATTTTTGTTTAGTAAAATGCACCTTACTCTATTTCACCACTCAGTTCATGAGAAGGACCCCAGCAGTGCTCCAGTCTCACCGAATCCACTCAGGAGAGCTAGATCCCAGCCTGAATCAGAAGACCAACCCAAGGCAAATCTGCGGTCCGGTCGCCGTAAGCTGGGCTCCAGACATGGCTGGGCTCTCAGCCGGGGCAGAGGAGGAGTTTCACAATCCTTTAGTCCTGGAGACCAGCGCATACAACCTCGCATTCGCCTGCACTCCTCCCAAGCAGGCGCCACGATCCTCTGGGAAAAAGACGGGAGCCCCACGCCCAGCCAGGACAGCCTGAGTGAGGAGGGCAGAGGTGAGAGAAAGAGGGTAGAGATGTATTAACTACAGTAGATGAGCAGTGAAGATGGGATAACGATGGGATGGATGAGGAATGGGTGGAAGGAAATTTCGTTAATGAAATTTGCTGAGGGATGTAAAATAAGATGCATTTCTTAGTTTTTTGTTTTCAGAATAATCTGTGTGTTTACACTTAGCTACAGTTTAGGAACCAAATTGTCCCCAAAAGTGAGCTAAATCTGACAAAACCTCCATTTGAGGACATTTGGGGGAAAACATCGATTAATAAATTACACAAAATATTGTTTTTTTTTTTGTTTGTTTTTTTTTTCTTCGTTTTTTAAGGGTAAGGTTAGGGTAAGTATATAGCAATTATAATTAGCTTTATACTGTAAAAACATTAAAAGTCTGTGGTATGTCCACATTTATATAGCTAAGTAAACTTGTGTGTGTGTGTGCATATGTGTTATAGTTGAGAGTGAGGAGAACATCTCACCTGAACACTCAGATGTCAGTCGTGTTTCATCTGGAACTGAAGGTCCGTCTATTGAACTAAAGTTATTTCTTCAGTATATTGTCCATTAGAATCTTTTATAAAGCCCCAAAACCATTAACATTCCTTTCTGTTTCTCTCCTTTAGATTTTCACTCCAGTTTTGACAAGCCACAAGACTCAGAGCACAAACAAGAGTAAAGCAATCATCATTTGTTAATGTTCATTTAACTAATTGTATCCATATTTTGACACAATTTTTTTATATATACAATACAACATTCATAAAGCATACATAAACAAATAAAGGAATTATACCACATTTGTATGGTACTTTTCCATAAGTACTTTTATACTTGGGTTCAAGAGTCCACACTGAAAATATGCAATTCAAAAAATAATTTAAGCCTGGAAATAAAGTTTCAGGACTTTAGGTACAAAGAATGGTTATAACTTAAAATAAGTAAGAAAATCCATGCCAGCTCAAGTGCATGCTATCATTACAGCAAATTCTGAAATGTAAATTTTCCAAATCATTCTTTCACTCAAATTTATATGCTGATATTCTAATTTATAATGCAAAAATGTATGCAAAATAGAAGCATTTTCACTTCTGGACTCACATTTGAACTGGATACAGTGTACAGAGTTCCTATTACTCACCACTAAGTGGCAGTATAATTCCCAGTGGTTGGCGTCCTAGTGCTTTTCTATCAGTATGATTATGAGGGTGTCTTATACAAAGTGACGCTAACAAGATATTTATGAGAGCAGATTAATTCATGCTGTCTCATTGGACAGAAGCTGACACTTTTGAGACTTTGGAGGGAGGCAGAGGGAAGGGAAGAAGGGTGATGATGGGGTCTTTAAACAACGTGGGTGCGGGCAATTTTTTTTGTTGTTTTTTTTTTTTGACAGTCCCTGGCTGGGGTGAATCATAACTCAAAAACGACAAATGGAACGCTAATACAATTCATGAATTATGCAGTTGTCATGGCAACATTAATCAAAATGCATCAATCCGCAGACCATTTTGCCAATGAACTGATGATATACTGAGTGCCATGGTTCACTGTGATCAGAGATTGTCATCCAGTAGGCCACATTTTAAACAATGTCATAAAGATGCTGCATTCAAAAATATTACACCAAACACTGTAAATCAATTATTGTCATCTTAAAACAGCATATTTTTCAGGCTTCCAGTGTTGAAGGGAATATAGAGTGGCAGAGTTGCCAGAATTTAGGCTAAAATTAGAGGACCTCCAAGGGTGGCTTTCATTATGTTGAAAGGAGAATGATTATTCTATCAAATCTCAGGGCTTGGTTGTCTCTCTCATGGGGTCGTTAAAACAAAGAAAACAGATTTTCATATGTAACAACTTGTACGCAGCTATTGCGGGATGAGATCTCATCTGACTTCCTGACACTACAGGGTTTGGAGAAGATACTTTAAAGACTTATTAGGCATCCTCTAAACTATGGGCATCAGTAATGCTATCTATCCAAAGCACTCTCATTTAACCCCATTCGTTCCCTCTTTCTCCTTCCATCAACAACTCCTGTCATCCTCCCCTCCACGCACTCCTGCTCTCTCTTTCTCTCACTTGTTTCTCCCCCAGTGTATTAAAGGCTTTGACGCTCTCAGTAAAAAGCTGATTTATTTTGTGGAGGTATCGATCGCTCTCTGCATTAAAGATTATAATTCATTACCCTGGCCCTTTTAATGCATTAAACATTTAAAATAAAAATAAAATAAAATCGAGGTGGGTGAGAGGAGAGCACAACTGTCCGCTTACATACACGCACACTGTTTCAATCACATTTGGATAAACACACACACACACATACACAGGAAACCTTAAAAGAACAATAAAAAATCAGCCACCATGCTTTTATAAAGGTATAAATATACTCTGTCAGCTTATTTAACAAAAGCACACAAGCTCTCTACAAATGTATGTACTGTATGTGAGCACATATTTGCATACTCTGAATTGTGGCAGAGATTTACATTCATTAGTGGTGCTTACTAAGGCTAGCATCGCTATTATTATTGCTCATACTTCTTCTTTTAGCAATTTTATGTTCTACTTTGCCAATTAGACATAATAAAAATAAAATAATGTCCAAAATAAAATGTGTATAAGGCTTTTTACAGTATATTAAAGCCGGCATCTCACTAGCCGGTTCACAACCTGATTTTGGCCAAATGTTGTGCCTGAGGTCTCCCTCTCTTCAGCCGGAGCTCTGTCACACACACACACACACACACACACACACACACATGTTGGTGCAGCTATCATTATGAGGACTCTCCATAGACATAATGATTTTTATACTGTACAAACTATAGATTCTATCCCCTAACCCTACCCCTCACAAAAAAACTTTCTGCATTTTTACATTTTCAATAAAACATAATTTAGTATTTTTTTAAGCAATTTGAATTATGGGGACACTAGAAATGTCCTCATAAACCACATTTATAGCATAATACCCTTGTAATTACCAGTTTGTAACCTAAAAACAAGTCCTCGTTAAACACTTAAACCTGCCCACACACACACACACCAGTTCAGAATGGCAGGGGGGAGACATACCGGCTCATTTTGACTTTCTCTCTGCTTCCCCGTCACGTGGGGATTGGCGAAATAAAAACGGAAGACCGCGTGAACATAAACAATCATAACAGACTGAATAAGGATGCAATTTATAAAGTAACTTTTCCCTGTGTATGTGTGTGATTGTATATTTATCCCCTCTGGGCTTGCCGTAGAAAGCTTTACGGCACTTATGTGAGAAAATTAGTTGCGTTCATTAAACATATTATTCTGTCTGTGATTGCTTTGTTTTCTACATTTTATTGACAGTTATCCTAATTTTAGTGTATGAATATTGCAGCGTCACGGCGCGCCTGGTGTGGACAGACAGATTGCTTGTCACTGGAATCTTATTGTGTTGCATCTGGTTAGGATGAGGTGTCAGACCAAAAGGCATCAGACCAAAAGACATAAGACCAAAAGGCATGAGATTAAAAGGTGTCAGACTAAAAGGCATCAGACCAAAAGGAATCAGAATAAAAGGCATCAGACTAAAAGCCATCAGACCAAAAGACATAAGACCAAAAGGCATGAGACTAAAAGGCATCAGACCAAAAGGCATTAGACTAAAAGGCATCAGACTAAAAGGCATCAGACCAAAAAGTATCAGACCAAAAGGCATCAGACTAAAAGGCATCAGACCAAAAGACATAAGACCAAAAGGCATGAGATTAAAAGGTGTCAGACTAAAAGGCATCAGACCAAAAGGCATGAGACTAAAAGACATAAGACCAAAAGGCATGAGACTAAAAGGCATCAGACCAAAAAGTATCAGACTAAAAGGCATCAGACTAAAAGGCATCAGACCAAAAGACATAAGACCAAAAGGCATGAGATTAAAAGGTGTCAGACTAAAAGGAATCAGAATAAAAGGCATCAGACTAAAAGCCATCAGACCAAAAGACATAAGACCAAAAGGCATCAGACTAAAAGGCATCAGACCAAAAGGCATTAGACTAAAAGGCATCAGACTAAAAGGCATCAGACCAAAAAGTATCAGACCAAAAGGCATCAGACTAAAAGGCATCAGACCAAAAGACAGAAGACCAAAAGGCATGAGATTAAAAGGTGTCAGACTAAAAGGCATCAGACCAAAAGGCATCAGACTAAAAGGCATCAGACCAAAAGGCGCCAGACTAAGGGTGCTTTCACACTGGCAGTTTAGTTCGAAACACAGCATGGTTTGAATGAAAAATGGGTAATGTGAAAGCTTTCATGCGGACCGGGGAGCGCACCGTGGTACCGAACCCGAGACTACCTGTAGGAGATGGCATGAGTTCGGTTGCAATGGAACTGTAGCGCGATTTGTGTGAATGTGAAAGCAACTCAGATTCGGGTGCGCACACGTTCAGGAAGTAAAGTAACCTGCGCATGCGTTTTAGCCGTAACGACATCTATCTATCTATCTATCTATACACCTTATAAATACTATTATAGGTTATAAATATAGGGTATAATAGGAGATGACAGTGGCGATAACTTCACCTTGGACACGAGCGTAAGCATGCAGAGTAAACAAAGATGCAAATGAATTCCTTGTAATCAGCTGTCTCCTCAAAAAAACACTGTTTGCGAGCAGCAGCAAGCCACCTTCCCCTGGACATCTGATGAGTTACACCATGAAGCGCACATATACGCAGTTGTTGTTCACTCTGCTGTGCATAATGGCACCAAAATAACAAAAAACAAAAAGTATGATGAGTCGCGTTGTGTTTTCCATGCGTGTTTGTGATGACGTAAGATGAACGCAAATGGACCAGGGTTCAATAGAATTAAGTGAGTGTGAAACCAGACCAAAGCTGCGGGGGGCACCGGGAACAATCGCACTCGGAATCGGACTGCAGCAAACGTGCCCAGTGTGAAAGCCTCTAAGGGTGTGTTCACACTTGGCAGGTTTGGTTTGATTAAAACAAACTCTGGTGCGATTGCTCTGTTAGTGCGTTTCATTTGAACAAGTGTGAACGCTGCCATCCGAACCTTGGTGCGCACAAAACAAGCAGACTGAGACCCCCTGACTAGTGGGTCTCGGTCCGCTTCCAAATGAATTCTGGTGCGGTTTGACTGATATATGAACGCAGCATGGACCAAAGACGTCTAAACGGACTAATTACAGGATGTGATGTCACAAGATGCGACCCTCTTCAGCTAAGCTAATGTTAT
This sequence comes from Myxocyprinus asiaticus, assembly GCF_019703515.2. Taxonomy (NCBI): domain Eukaryota; kingdom Metazoa; phylum Chordata; class Actinopteri; order Cypriniformes; family Catostomidae; genus Myxocyprinus; species Myxocyprinus asiaticus. The sequence continues at coordinate 30,951,206 of NC_059365.1, forward strand.
TTACACAGAACAGCAGAAAACACAGAGAAATCACAAAAATATATAACTTGTTAAAACAGTTATCAAACAAATGTAATTCTGGTCTTGTAAGTACTGTACTTGATTCTTTGATTTCAAAGGACAGAATGCTCAAGCATACCTGGTTCTTCTCATCATAGGAGCTATGTTGCCCATTACAGTTCGGAACAGGCGTCGGAACCGCCATCTCCTTGCAGCATATCTTCGTTTTTGTGTGCAACGGAGGAATTCCTGGCGCTGTTTTGACTCCTTTACACATATTAGCTCTTCATTTGTTCTCAGCTGGTAAAAATACCACCATATATATATATATATATATATATATATATATATACACGTAAATCCAACGAGCGCATTTAGCCCAGCAGCCAGCATTGTTTTGGATGTTCGGCAAGTTCCATCATCATAAAAGCGTCCCATCAGGTTGTGACCTTATCCTTATGCCTTTTGTTTTGTATCTTTAGTTTCAGTGTTAAAAATCCCAGTGTGAATGCTAAGTGAACCAGGACTAAATGTATCATTTTCTTTTTTGGTCCGAACCAAGAGAACCGAACTACAAGTGTGAACACACCCTAAGATGCATCAGACCAAAAGGCATCAGACCAAAAGGCTTCAGACTAAAAGGCATCAGACTAAAAGGCATCAGACTAAAAGGCATCAGACTAAAAGGCATCAGACCAAAAGGCATCAGACTAAAAGGCATCAGACCAAAAGGAATCAGAATAAAAGGCATCGGATTAAAATGCATCAGACCAAAAGGCATCAGACCAAAAGGCATCAGACTAAGAGGCATCAGACCAAAAGACATCAGACCAAAAGGCATCTGTCACAGTCCTGCCACTTTGTCAGGTTGGGTTTTTGTCTAATGGGACCGTGACATCATCGCCCCATGTTCTGTCTTGTGTTTCGTGTCCTGACTTTGTGTTGAGCGCACGGGTCCAGGCGGGAGTTACCACCATGCGCTCTTCGGTAATGTCACGGTCCTGTCACTCTGTCAGGTTGGGGTTTTGACTGTTTGGCAGCATCTGTCCGGAGAGAGAGAAAGCAGCAAGGGCGCTTGCACCTGAGCTAGATTATGTTTAACACCTGTCTCTAACTCAAGTGAGCATGGGGAGAGCGGCATATAAGCAGCCATGCCAGCAGCAGAGGAGAGAGAGCCTGGCACAAGGAAGGCCACGGTGCTCCTGAAGCTGTTGCATTTAATCTGTTGTGTTTGTGAAGCTGATGTGTCTAAGTAACTATGTGCCTGTGAAGCTAATGTGTTAAAGAGTCTACGTGCCTGTGAAACTGATGAGTTTGTGAAGTTGTAAAGCATTGAAGTGGCCGATTAAAAATCTTACCTGAGCCTGGAAAACCCACTTCCCACTTCCCTGTTCTCCTTCCCTTCTGTTGTAAAGTTGTGTTACAGTCTGACAGGACCATAACATCATCATCCCATGTCTTGTGTTTCATGTACGTTCTTTGTGTGAGTGCATGGGTCCGGTTGTGAGTTACCACTGTGCGCTCTTCGGTCTGTCTTGTTTCATGTCTGGAGCATGGTGTCTGGATCCTGACTTCCTGTATGGTTCGGTTTCGGTCTGTGTCGGGATGCGGACACTCATGCTCCATGTTTTGTTTGTTTTGGTCTGTGTTGACGTTTTCTCCCTCATGTGTTACAGGTGCTGCTGGCACGCGGAATCAGCGTATCCATGGGAAAACTGATTGCTTCCATGGGAACGCTGATCATGCCATCTTTCAGCTGGCGAGCGGCACCTGTCCCTTGTTTGTTCCTGCCTATTTTAATCCCCTCATGTGTCATGTTCTTTTCTGGATTGTTGAATATGTTTAGTGTTGAAGTGTGTTTGGTGTGAAATAACTTACCTCACTCTCTCTGCCTAGTTGGTCCTGTCTTGTGTATCTGTTTGGTTGCCTGTCTCTGCCCGCGTGTCAGATGTGTGGTTGCCTTCCAGTTTGTTCTCATCGGAGGATTCCTTATTATTTTGCTGAAGTTTATTATTTACTGTAAATAAATCCTTTGACCTGTTCCTCTGCTCTTGGGTCTCTGTCTTGCTTTCGCTCATTGTGACAGCATCAGATGAAAAGGCACCAGATAGAAGGCATCAGACTAAAAGGCATCAGACCAAAAAAGTCACAAGACATTGGGCAACCAGGGGATACGTTCTAGACACAACCGTGTTGGTGAGTCGTTAACTAAAAGTAGTGACGCTACTAACTTAACTAAGTTTTTCAGTAGCGTGACAGTAGCTCAGCTATTTTCACAATAATGTACATTTTCCAGTAACGAGCTACATTTTCCAAAGAGTAGCGCTGTAGGGTCACAAATTGTATTGCAAATGATAGAAATAGAGATAGAAATAAAAAAGCAAAAAGACTCATGAGGCACCTCTTCACTTTAATTTATTGTAGCTTTCGTTTTTTATTTTACCCCTGGCATAAATTTTAAATCAGCCTTAAAGGGACTTTGCCTTCTATTTTTGAAGCGAAATATTTAGTTAGCCTAATTGCTGCTGTTTATAACTATATTATGAGTCAGTTATATAAAATATGGTGTTTTCTACTTTATTAGTGTATATTAAGTATACATTTATGTTTAATGTAATGTTGTCATCCTATTTAGCCCTTACAAAAATTAACAATTGGTTTTACTATAGTAGCCTAATATTGTAGTAACCACGTTTTTCATGCAATCGGAATTTCTGATTGCAGAATTTAATAAAATAATCTAATTGTTATATATATATATATATAAACCTACTTTCTTCTTTAAATAGCATCAGTGTAATTAAGCTATGTTATGTTTGTATTGTAGCTAACTACTTTTTAAAAAGAGTAGCTTGACTGTAGTTCAGCTACTTTAAGGAAGTAGCTTGTGAAGCTACAGTTTCAAAGTGGCTTCTCAAACACTGCTCAGAACACCTTAGCAACGCCCTAGAAAACACTCAGAACATCTAAGGAATAGATGTTCTCCAAAATAAAGCCAACTCTAACATCTTTTGCATGGGCAAACAACACAAATATTCTCTTTCGAAAATGTACAAATCTAGTTTCCTTAGCACACCCTTACTTACCAAAGTATATAAACTGCATGTCATGAAAGTGCAAATAACCAAAGCAGGGAGCTGGGAATATGCATAACAGGCTGGTCCAAGAAAAAAGTCAAAGAGAATGCCAAGAAAACAATGCAAGGTACCCACAATAATTGCAAATGCACTGAAGTTCTTAGATCAATGAAAATATCCATGAAAGACAGTGGTGAGAGTGCATTCAGTGCTATGAGAGCAAAGCATTATACAAATACATGAAGATGAATGACAAAAATAGAAGCAAACAGGATAGAGGTACAATGGATCATTTTATAAAGGAGTGAAAAGGCAATCAAGCATTTGTGCTGGAAATGCAATGCCCATAAATGACCCAGTGTTCCATTAACAGGCGAAGCACTCATACCTACATATAACATCAGGTAGTTTTTATTGCCAATAGTGCATTTAAGACACAACAACTGACACAGTTTGCTCTTTAGTTAAAGGGGTTTCTTTAGTTTGCATAAAAATAACATTCTGTTATTATTTACTTACACTCATGTTGTTTCAAACCTGTATGACTTTCTTCCATAAACTAAAAAAGGAAATGTTAGGCAGATCGATAGCCTTGCACCATTCACTTTCATTGCATAGAAAAAAAGAAGCAAAGGAAGTGAATGGTGACTGTGATGAAAATACTGCCTAACAGAAATACATAATCTTATTTTAAAGGTCTCCATGTGCTCTGGAATTCTTGCAATTGTTAGATATTATATTAGTAACATTATATTAAATATGCACTACACATTTGTCAGACAGAAAGAAATGACCTCACCACTCCCATACAATACAGTAAACATCTTTAATATTTCAATAGACACCAACATAGAGAAAACACACACACACTATAGGTAGACGCCACAGAGCTCTGCAGGAGATGGAGTTTTACTTTTCTGATGCTTCACTAAAAATAATTCTCTCACGTCGTGTTATGCTGCTGCAATATACTGGAGAAGAACAAAAGTAAACTGTGTATTTAATTAAAGCAATTGTACTGGCATACAGAAGAGCTGTCACCTAAAACCAGCCTCATTCTGTGCTCTTCCAGGAAGACTGAAGCAAATTCTACAAACCCAATCGGTCACAGACATTACAAGCACAGTTTTGAGTATGAAGGTACCTCCTGAAGAAAATGGTTTCAAACAGGCTTCCAAGGAAAAATGATGTCATGTCTAATGATCTAAAATAAAGTCAAGTGAGCTCTAGAGATAACCAAGCAAATACTTAGTCACTACAATGCTTATTTCTCATTAGTTGGACATTTATAAATAATTTTCCTCCATTCAACCACTCCTTCAGATGTCATGTTTATTCTTTCCCCCAACTGCCGAATCGCATTGCCAAACGCAATGAAGGATACACGTAATGCCTTTAAAACCAGACCAAAATATGACATCTTAGTAGAAGAAATGTGACATAAACATTGGATTCTGACGTGCCTTGTTGCCTTCCTACCTTTTAAAGGATGCATTTTTCAGTTCTGAAGGAGACTTCAACCCTTCAGATCAGGACAGTTTCATACCCCCCCCCCCCGAACCCCCCGCACCTCCTCTCCTCCACCCGGTTTACCCTCTACTCCCCTCAATGTTGGTGTTTCTGGCTTTGACAGGCTTTCAGCTAGTAAATCAGTGAATTGATATTGCGGGGCAGCAGAGTGTCCTGAGTTCTACTAAAGATCCATTTTCATTTCACAAGCAGCCCCTCCACCCCACGCCAACATCTCCTCCATATATAGTTCTTTTGAAATATATTTAAAATCTTGGACATATATACATTAACATGAAATGTGTATTACATGTAACATTTGCTGTGATCTCCCATTCACCACTATAGAAGTTTACCCTGCAATAGTTTACTTCTGCATTTAAAACCCAGAAATTTTAAAAGTGTCCATATGGCAGCTACATCGATAATATCAAATCTCATTGGTTCTTGCACATCTCGTGATCAAATATCATGACACATCCTCATTGATTCTTGCGACATGACATTATGACATTTGGTCACAAGATGCACAAAACTATGAGGTTTGATGTTACTGACACAGCCACAAAATTGGATTTCAGTTAATGACTGAATTTGACTAAGTAGTGAATAACAACTTAAATTATGGTTCATCATGCAAAGAGATTGTATGCCTTCAGAAGACTTGGAATATGATGCACGTGTTGCATTGACTATTTTATGACACTTTTGGGTGCTGTATTAAACGTTAAAGTGATTCTCTGTGCACAGCCATTGTATTGAGTTCAGCCAACGAGGCATTCATTAAATTATTTCCTGTTGTGTTCCACAGAAGAAAGTAAGTCATATGGGTTTGGAACGACATGAGTGTGAGTACATAATCAGATAATTTACATTTTTTGGGTGAACTATTCCTGTAATCATTACTGACTGCAAACAGCAAATTGCTATGGCGTCAGTATCGTAAAATATATATAATGGGACGTTGACATGTTGCTACCGAAAGTTTCAGTACACTGACATTGATCCTATTTTGCTGAGTTACTTACAAGCATCATCAGACATTTTTGCATCAAAAAAGCTGTTCAGCCATTACGTCAATTTAAGCGAACCTAGAAAGCTATTTTGCCTTGAGTTCCCTCTAGATTTTCCTATAATGGGGTTTTTCAATTTGTGAGTAAAACAAGGTCTCTGTGGATGTTTTGATCTACAACATAAATTACACACAATCATACCTCAAACGTGAATTTTGAAGCTTCCATGTTTTTTAAATAAAGAAGTATTACAACTACCATAAGCATGTGAGTGTACTTTAAGTATCTTCAAGTAATGTTTACCACAGCCCTTATTTTACTCAAAATTAAATCCAAAACTGCCCTTATAAAAACCCATAGGAAAATCCAGAGGAAACCCATTGCTCGAAAAACCTTCTGGGTTTTTGGACTACAACCTGAACAGCTCTATTCAAATGTGTTTACCTTTTCCCATAGAAACAAGGAAGTAATCACGTTCACCTAAACAATGATGACACAATTGAGAGGTTGCATTTTCCCTCTAAGATTAAATTTTTACTCCACTGACAGTTAGGATTTGCGTTGGGATTTATTTAGGGTTTATAATTCACACCGTTTTTATTGTTCGTTTTGTTATTATGTTTGGTAACTTCTTGTTTTGTGAAGTCTTAAGTTCATTTTCTACTCAAAATACCTGTTCATGATCATTTTTTTTTTATTTGATTGTTTTCATCATCGTGTTTTGTGCACCAATTGTTGAGGTCTGCATGTGCAGCCCTGAATCTCGTTTCTATTGCCTGTAATGCAAGATGATGATGTCCAACAGACTACATAGCATGCATTAAAGGAATAGTTCACCCAAAAATGAAAGTTTGCTGATAATTTATTCACCCTCAGGCCATCCAAGATGTATCTGAGTTTCTTTCTTCATCAAAACAGAATTTAAGATTTTTAAGATTTCATTTCAGGCCTCCTCCTCTAAACAATGCAAGTGAATGTCCACCATTTTTTGATGGTCCAAAATGCATACTTAGGGTGCATCAAAATAATCCAGACGACTCCAGTTGACAAATAAAGTTCTTCTGAATGCAAACGATTAATTATTTTAAGAAACAAAACAATACTTATATACTTTAGTACATTTCTGTGACCTGCGCTCATGAGAGGGATGATGTAAGCTCGTTGGTAATGTCACATGTCACGTGGAGGAGGAGTCAGGAAGCGCGTCATTGTTTACAAGAGAAACTTGTGCCGTTCACAAACCAAAACAGTCCAAAACAATTTAAAAACAATATAAAAAAATGTAAAAATCATTTCCAAATAATAATAATAATAATATTAAAAAAAAACAATGTAAACAATGACACGCTTCCTGCCTCCTCCTCCACGTGACGCGTGACATTACCAATGAGCTTATGTCATCCCTCTCATGAGCGTGTGTCACAGAGATGTACAAAAGCGAACATTTGTAGTTAAAAAGTATATAAGTATTGTTTTGTTTCTAAAAATAATCAATCGTTTGGGTTCAGAAGAACTTTATTTGTCGACTGGAGTCATGTGGATTATTTTGATGCACCTTTAATATGCATTTTGGAGCATTAAAAAATGGAGTACATTCACTTGCCTTGTTTAAAGGAGGAGGCCTGAAATGAAATCCTAAAAATCTTAAATTCTGTTTTGATGAAGAAATTTTAATTTACTTAGGGTGAGTAAATTATCAGCAAATTTTCATTTTTGGGTGAACTATTCCTTTAAGCTTCCTATTGGGAGGATTCCATATGTCATGTGGTACATGATTAAACGTGTTTGTAAGGAAAGTTTAAAATGTGAAATTTTCCTATAAACTGTTCATTTAAATTTGACTAAATGTACATCAGATTTATAAGTAAAAGTTATTCTAGTAACTGAAATGTTTGTTACATTTACTCAATTACTTTAATGAATATTATATCATGAAGTTGAGTAGATTTTACTTAATTTTATACCATTAAAATATACTTAGAAAAACTGCAAGAACTTGCAAAATAAAAATCAAGTAAATCTTCCTCATTATTTTTTCAGTGAACAACGACAAACTGAAAGAGCACCAGGATGAAAGGGCAGAGCTGCGAGTGATGGCGAGCTCGGTTTGAATGGCAGAATCTAGCGTTGTGAGCCTGATGAAACACAGGGAACGCAGCTGGAGAGAATGAGAGAGAGAGAGAAGAGAGATGATAGGATTATCGAGAACAAGTGCACTGAGGGCATGGGAAAGAGAGATAAGGGGGAGAAAAAAAGAGAAGAAGCTCTCATGTCCCTCTAGTCTCACTGTGGTTCTGCTGCTGGCGAACAGGATGCACTCCAGTGTGATCTTCACTGAAGGGTTACTATTTCAGCAGCAGTCCCACACTGGCTGCTTTCACTCTGCCAATACAGAAAATTAAATAACACTTTACTAAGAGGGCCAGAGAGCTGGATTGAAAGAGGGAGGAAAGGAAGAGAGAAGTGCTGATGGGACGGTGATGAAGTCTGGATTTAGGATAATTACTCTGCTGAGCTCTTTCTCGTGTTCGCTCTGTTTTGCGCATTCGCTCCCTTCTTCCCCTCCACACTCATTATTTGGAGAGGCTCGCCTGATGACAGTATCTGAGCTGCCTGTCGCTTATTAAAAATGAAAACTGCTTCAGATGAGTTTATTAAACTCATCTCTCTCTCTCCTTTCTTTCACAGATATAACAGCATGTTGAGATGAAGGGAGACTCATCTTTTTTTGAAATGGTTATGAAAGATGTTCAAATTGCATGAGACGGGTGGAAAAAAAAAATCATCACATAACAATTATGAGTTCCCTCCTCTGACAGGGAATTTGTTTGATGCAGAAACAATCAGTCTGCATCAATGTTTCTGTTTTAAATCCATTTGCTGACATTATCCTATTAGCTTGAAGGCTTACTATGTAATTAATGAAAGTTGCATTAAGTGCAGCCCCAGCCATTAGTTTAGAGAAAGGATTTGACTTTAATGAGAGTCCTTTATCATACTGGAGACAGAAAGTACATTGAAGAAGTAGAAATACTGCACTTTCATTATAGGTTAAGTGATACAGCCATTGACATACATTTTTGGTTCCTTTGATTGCTTTAATTACATTTTTATTCAACTCTATAAACAATATTCACACAGTAAATCTACTATCATTTCAAATGTAGCCACAGTACAAATCATATTTGTTACAAAAATAGCAAGAAATTATTCTTGGAACAAGTTATAAACACATCAATCATAATAAAGCTTACATGTATGGACTTATAAGATGCATGGATTTGAGACATATTTTTTTGATGAAGGCTTAGGTATGCTTTCTGAATCATTTGCAAATAATAACCTCCTTATAGCACATTTTGTTTATTTTATTTATTTATTTTTTTGTCATTTTTTTTTGTAAATCCTGTGTTAGGACATTCCAACACTTTTATAAATTTAACACAAATGCAATAGCAATATTATTCCACTGGGAAATTGATACCAATCAGAATTTTAATGTAACACTGCTTGGTGATATGAATCAATCAGATGTGTCAGGCAGCTGTTATTGTTGTTCTCATCAGTTTTTGTAGCGCTGCATCAGGTAAATGTGAGACACACAGATGTGACGGAAAAGCAGGTTGAACTTGTGTGACGTTTCCACAGTAACTATGACGTCCCTTCATAATTTGCTCTTTGGTGGTGAATCTGCAGGTGAGAAACAGTCTAATGGAGCTGATAGAACACATACTGTATACAGGAACAATCACAACTATAGATACAATATGTATCCAAGTCCAACACCTACATTAACACTTATGTTTGGAGTTCAGCTACTGTGTGAGATCTTAACAATATTATGTCATAACTATGAATATCAGACTGAGGGTTTGTCCATGCGACGTGTTGCATTAAAAAAAAAGCTGTTATCACAGGAACAGTTTTTGAGTCAATATGTTTGTGAATATGTAATAAAGATATAACATTTAGTACTATGAAATACTAAATTAGTCAGCCTGGTGCTTTGAAATTAATTAATTTTAACAACATAAACACTGCTTCCAATTAAAATGCTTATGTAGTCAGTGTTAGTTTGTTAGCAGTGCAAGCTGCAAGCATATGGCTTAATTAACAGCTGAATGAAAAGAATAACTTTAAATTGCATTAGATTGTGCCCTCTGTTCCACAGAAAACAAACAAAAGTGCATTGACATCAAAGTCAGGACTACCAGTTACCTGTCCTCTAACTTATGTCTCTGACTGGTCAGCAAGCTAAAGTGGGAGGGGCAGGGACAGACATTGAGACAAGTAACCAATTTTTATAATCATTCAAATGCTCATAAATTTACATACCCATTTCTTCATAAGTTTACATACTATCATTTCAACTTATGTTCAGCATTTTGTTTTAAATAAGAGAGGTCATAAAGTGTTTTGTTTTTAATTTAGTACTGCCCTGGAGAAGCTGCAAAACATATATTAAAGGAATATTCCGGGTTCAATACAAGTTAAGTTCAATCGAAAGCATTTGTGTCATAATACTGATTGCCACAGAAAAAAATTTCTTAAAAAAAAAAATACAAAATCTGGAATACTGGGAGGCATTTACAATAGAAGTGAATGGGGCCAATCTGTAACATTAAAATACTCACTGTTTCAAAAGTATAGTCACAAGACATAAACAATATGTGTGCTAACTTGATTTTAGTGTGATCAAATCACTTACTAACCTTTTCTGTGTAAAGTTATAGCCAATTTTACAACTTTCTTGCCATGATGATTAATTGTAAACAAAACCTAAAATGACTGTAAAAAGACAATTTAAACAACTTTACAACTCAAATAATACACAAGTTTTAACAGAATAATAATGTAAGTGATTTTATAAAATTAAAAAGTTCACATTTCTGCCTTTAAACCCTCTAAAATTGGCCCCATTCACTTCCATTGTAAGTGCCTCACTGCAATGTACATTTTTCCTTTTTATTTTTAATGAAAAGGAGGAACGAGTCTAAATTAATTTTATGGTAATCAAACTTATGTCACAAATGCTGTCGATTGAGCTTAATTTGTATTGAACCCGGAATATTATTTCCTCAAGACAAAATAATGAATGAATTCCGCAAATAATTTAGTTCAAAAGTTTACTTGCCCTTAGTTCCTAACCCTTTTTTGTGAGAAATTCAAAACAGCTCTTCTGTACAATTATTGATCATTATCAACCTCTGTATTGATAAGCATGAACATTGACATAGGCTTGTTTTTCTCAGTGAACACAAACTTTTATAGTAGCATTTCACTTGTTAAGAGTGCCACCTATAAGCCAGTAGTGGTACTATTCTTTTACAGTAGATATACTGTAAAACCTACATTTTAAGTAAAAAAAATAAATAAAAAAAAAGGGCAAATAATTGGAATACCTACACATTTTACTTATTTGAAACAAAAACAGAATCATGGTTTATTTCAGAGACAGTTTAGCAGAGACAGACCACTAGTATTAAAATGAATGGGAAAAACTAGAATGCTCAACGGTCAATGGATGTAGAAAAGGAAGCCCCGCCTTACAGGCAAAGGAGCCAATCACCTTTTAGATACAGACATTACCTCTCAATCAACTGAAAAATGTGCATCAGCTGAACCAGCCTGGAAAATAGCCATTTTTTAGTGTAATTTGAGGTAAAGAAGCACAATTTATGATAGCATTGTTGTTAGATTTTAATGCTGATTTTAAATATGTTCTTTGATCATAATCTTGACCAAAAGTTTTGGAGATTTCGGTCTTTCCCTATTCAAGTAGATAGGAGCTGCACTTGTATGCCACTTGTTTACATAGAAAAATAGCTGCTAAGCCTGCCTGAGAACATTCCAAAGATGGCCACCGAGTTGACTGACTTGCCTTGAAAGAGACTTTGTTTATATTCTACAAGATTTTTATTTCAGAATATAAATGTCCGCCTGGCAGATGGAAAATGAGCAAAAAATCCCATAGACTTCCATTTAAAAGGTCGCCACACATACAGTATGTAGGGATCAGGATATCAGAACTTGGGGATGGTCTCTTTTGACTTGGGCCAGTAAGCAACCTTTTAGAAACCATTTAGTAATGCCATAGCAACACCCTAGAAAGCAACCACCCAAAACACACCAACATTGCATAAATATAAACAAGTATCATAAAATTTTAATAAATGTTTTTCTTAATTGTTGAGGAGAATCCAAAGGCATTTTTACCAAATACAATTTTAAGATGAGTTTTTCAGGAGTCACGTGATGCCATGCGAAGTTCGGACGAGTGAATGTTGAGCTCTGTGCGCTTTGCTAGTTTTGATACTTTATGTGTCATAAACCGGTGAGATTCAATACACCCTGATCCATAACTGTTCTATGAAGACAATATGTCAAAGAATTCAAAATCCTCAGACTCTGGAGACATTAAAAGACACTTACGTGCTCAAGCTGATGCCTCTCCGGAGGCCTCGAGACAGGGACTTGATTTGGCCGGAGAGGTGAAAGAGATTCGGCGAGAACTGCTGAACGTATCGGTAATGCTGACAAAGGTCATTGCTGACTTGGAGGATCTTGCTGCAATACGTCGATCGATCACGGCCATGGACACGACATTCACTGAGTTGGTTACAAGAGTGGGGGATGTCGAGAAACGGATCAATTATCTGGAGTCATCGGATAGGGAATTAGCTGCTAACCTGCTAGCGACCAAGATTTGGAGTGCATCTGGGAAAAGTTGGAAGACTTGGAGAATCGTAACCGGCGGAATAATGTCCGAATTGTTGGAATTCCTGAGGGAGCAGAGGGTCAGAATATGGTGGAATTCCTGAACGGGCTCTTTCCGAATCTGCTTGACATAACAGGCCATAAGCTGGAAATTAAGCGAGCTCACAGGGTCCCGGCTCGGCGATCCGCTGAGGGAGACATGCCCCGATAAATTCTGGCCAAATTTATGAGATCATCCGATAAACATCTTGTGTTACGTGAGGCGAGGGGTAAAGGAAGGCTTTCTTGGAAGAACCACAGCATTTTCTTGTTACCAGACTTTGCAAATTCGACAAGAGAGAAACGTGAATTCGATTCAAGGAATGCAAGAAACTCTTACATCAATGGAAGGTCACTTTTGCACTGATGTTCCCGGCCAAATTGAGAATAGATACTAAGGATGGCCGTAAAGTATTTACATGTCCCCAGCAAGCAATGTCCTTCATAAAGTCAATGACTGAGTAAGTTATTTTGTGGTTCTCATGTTGCAGCCAAGTAAGCCTGTCTCACTGAACATTCACTTGACCGTCCGAGGAAGCTGAGTGCCTTATATTGTTCTTTTTGTGCTGATTCCGCCTAGCAGCTGGAGTTTGTTTTGTGTAGCAGCACTCCTTCGGGAAAGTGTTGTGGATGAATCTGCACGTTCTTTGTGCTTACGCATCCTATTGGTTGGAGTTTGTTTTGTGGAGTATTTCTTGCAGGACATTGGAGTGATTGGGTCATCTGTTGAACTCATGTAGCAGTTGAATGGGCCGGCTCACAGAACATTCGTTTGACTGTCCGAGGAAACTGAACAGCCTTTTTTAATTAATTTTTTTTATTATATATATATATATATATATATATATATATATATATATATATATATATATATATATATATATATATATTATTTTATTTTTTATTTATTTATAATAAATATTATTTATTTATTTTTTTGTGCGTGCTGGTTCCGCCAGAGGCTGGAGTTTGTTTTGTGGAGGAACACACCTTCAGAACAGTTATGTGGATGAATCTACACATTCCTTGTGTTTATCCCACTTATTGACTGGAGTTTATTTTATATATTATCTTCTGTTGTGTAATTCTGTCTTACAAAATTTGTACAGAAACACCGGACTTGAGCAATCCGACAGCAAATTTGTCACGGGGGCTCTCGTAGACGTACATGGACTATTTGAGTTTAGAGGGATGGACGCCGGTTGGCGCTGTCTTGCGTGGGGTTAATGCACACATTTTTCTTTTTTCTGTTTGTATGGTTCAGGGTTTTATTGATGCACTAATGTGGAATGTGATCTTTACAATTTTATTTTTGACACAGTCTATTTTTTTTATTATGTCAAAATGTCAAATGTTAGTATGAGTGGATTGTCTCTCTCCACGGTTGGGGCACCCTTTAAAAAGAAGGAAAGTTATTTCTCTTCTTAAACGTAAGAAATATGATATAGTGTTTCTTCAAGAAACGCATCTTTCCCTGCAGGAAGCTGAAAAATTTGGGAATATATGGGCTGGACATGTTTTCTTTAGTGCTGGCTCAAGTAAGACCAGGGGAGTCATTACACTGATAATTAAGCATCTACAATTCAAATGTCTCAAACAGATTAAAGATAAATTAGGAAGAAATTCATTATTGTCATTATTGTTTTAGCACAAATTCAGGGGCAAAGTCTGATTTTGGCTAATACTTACGCACCTAAACCCATCTGGTAGGGACTATACATTTTTTTCATCAGTCCATAATTCTAGAATAGATTATTTTTTATATATCTAAGCGCCTCATTTCATCTGTTGTTGATTGCTCAATTGGAAACATCTTAGTCTCAGATCATGCCCTGGTGAGTTTAGAGGTGTTGCCATATACTGAGAAAAAGAAATCATATCATTGGCACTTTAATGTATCCCTTTTGCAAAATCCTGAATTCCAACAAATGTTAAAGGCTGAAATCAGTGTTAATATGGAGACCAACTGGTCCTCAGTATCCTCCGTGGGCATGGCTTGGGAGGCACTTAAGGCGGTTCTTAGGCTTCGGATCATACAGTATGCCTCATTCATCAAAAAATCAAAAGCAGGAGAACTCGTGGAGTTGGAAGGGAATATTAAAAGTGCCGAGGCAGAGCTGAAGCGCTGAATGTCGTCTGATGGCCTCAGAGAACTGACCCGATTGAAATACAGGTATAATACTATTTGGTCATGGAAGGTGGAGTTTTGGCTATTCTGGGCAAGACAGTCATACTTTGTGTCTGGGAACAAAGCAGGGAAGCTTCTGGCTAGATATATAAAGCAGAGAGAGTCTTTTTCTACCATTACCTCAGTGAAATCTGCTGGTGGTAAAATTTTTACCTCAGACATTGATATTAATTATGCTTTTAAAAGAATTCTATCTTGATCTCTATATCTCCACATCTTTGTCTACTGATGAAGATATAAAACATTTTGTGGAACAATTAGAACTCCCTAAACTGATGACTGAGCAAAAAATTTCTCTCGATTCTGAGATAACCTCGGAGGAGTTTGGCGAGGTACTTAAAGCCTTGTCTACAGGCAAGGCTCCGGGGCCGCCCCATCTCCCAAAATACAGAGTCTGGAGCAAAACAAAACCTGAGTGCCCAAGACGTCACATACAAAACTCTGAACCCTCAACCAAAACCCTTGGATCTTAACACACCCCCAAAAAACATGGGTTGTGTCTCCATCCTCTAATTGGCATCGCCATCAGGTGGGCGTGTCTTTAAGACCAAGCCTATACAATCTAGAGGGGGTCCAATAGAATCGATGTAAAATCTTGAATTGCATAAGGCGAACCCTTGTATCTCTAGATACAGACTTGACATTTTTTAGAATCCTAGCCCACACTCCCTCCTCCAATACCAAGTTTAAATCTTTCTCCCATAATCTTTTAATAGAAGTTAGAGCTCCGTCCCCCAGACACTGAATTAACAGGGAGTAATACACTGATGCCTCATGACCTTTTCCAAAAGCAGTAATCACCTCTCCCAGAGTATCTGCCGCTTTAGGGGGGGTGTATGCTACTCCCAAAAACAATACAGAGCAGGTGGCACATCTGTAAATACCTATAGAACTGAGATCTAGGAATCCCAAAATGTTGAACCAAATTTTCAAAAGATCTCAACACTCCACTCTCATATAGTTCACGAGTGTAGTAACCCCCCTCACAATCCACTCTGACCAGCAGAAAGGGGACTTATCAATACATAATTTTGGGATCAGCCATATGCTTGAGGCAACATTAAAATAAATGTCCGAATTAAACACTCTGGACACTTTTGTCCACACCGAGTACAAAACCAGGGAGGGGCTCTCTCAGAAGAAAACGACCAATGAGCCAAATGTCTAAGACCGAATGCATAATAATAAAAGAAAATCTTGGGTAGGCCTAGCCCAGCTTTGTCAATCGGCCTATGTAACTTATTGAAATGTAACTCATGTCACTGAATTATTTATGGTTATTGTGCCCTCTCAAATGTGACATTGCCATAGTTGAAAACAACTTCCAAGGATTTTAATTGATCTCCTTGGTACCCCTTTGACATAAAGAAATAAGGAGTAGCCATAACTGACAGCTAACCTTTGATATCTGACCATACGTTGTGTCAACCAAGGATGGGACCTCGATTCATGTTGTGGCTAACAATTATTATTTGCACAAAGACAGAAACAGTCCATATTTGTAATATGTTAAAATGTTTGAGGTAGTTGACTAACCAGAATGCTAGAAATTGTGGTACGATGACACCCTTAATGTAATTTACATTTAACTATAATTGCTTTGGAAAGTTTGTAAAACTGCACTTCGACTTCCTGTCTTTCAAACGGTTTTATCTTATCGACTTGTGGTGCTTACTGAACCTACAGAGAATAATCAGTAAACTCTCTCATTTGATTATTGCAAAACCTGATTCTGAGTTTATATTCTTCAATATCCATATTAAGGACCCAGCTGTCGCCCCCTACAGCTGCAAGGGGTATATAAACTTATGAGCAGAACTGAACATATTGGTAATGTGATGAAAGCATGGAACCACTGAGCATGGAACCACTGGCTATGCTCTGTATAAAAAGCATACAGTAAATAACCAAGGGTGATTATTTAATTTTACACTGCAAATAATTACAAATGACAGCTTCCTCTTAAGGCACATGGCCTTAAGTAAATAAATGGGGACAACGTTCTAAGAAAATTAAATCAACATTTAAACATAAAATGTAAAAGAATGGTTCTAATTAAATCTGATCTAATGAACATGGAGCAAAGAATAATGTTCAGATAATGTCATGACGTGTATTTGTGCGTTTGAGTGACAGACCTTGTGGGAAGTAGGCAGACAGCCTCCTCTCATACAGCTCTTTGTCAGACTTCAGAAACACACAGAAGATGACCCGGTCCAACTGACAGCAGATAAAACAGAAAACAAATAAATAAAAAAGATAAATCAACACAGACGAACTTAAGCTTTGATTTTGCTTTTGTACAGCAGAAAAAAGAGAAAGTGAGGCAGGCAACACTACACAGACAAAACTCCAAACAACATTCATAAACATAAAGGAATAGTTCACCCAAAAATGAAAATTCTCTCATCTTTTACTCATGCCATCCCAGATGTGTATGACATTCTTTCTTCTACCGAACACAAACAAAGATTTTTAGAAGAATATTTCAGCTCTGTTGGTCCATACAATGCAAGTGAATGGTGGCCAAAACTTTGAAGCTCAAAAAAGCACATAAAGGCAGAATAAAAGTAATCTATAAGACTCCAGTGGTTAAATTCAGATCTTCAGAAGTGATATGATAGGTGTGAGTGAGAAACAGATCAATATTTAAGTCATTTTTTACTATAAATTCTCCTCCCTGATCAGTAGGTGGCGATATGCACAAAGAATGTGAATCGGCAAAAACAAAAGAAGAAGAATGTGAAAGTGAAAGTAGAGATTTATAGCAAAAACTGACTTAAATATTGATCTATTTTTCACCCTCATCTATCATATCACTTCAGATGACAGATTTAACCTCTAGAGTCACATGGATTACTTTTATGCTGCATTTATGTGCTTTTTGGAGCTTCAAAGTTCTGGTCACTATTCACTTGCATTGTATGGACCTATAGAGCTGAAATATTCTTCTAAAAATCTTTGTTTGTGTTCTGAAGAAGAAAGAAATTCATACACATCTGGGATGGCATGAGGATGAGTAAATGAGGAATTTAAAACTATCCCTTTAAAGGTGCAATATCACAACCTTCAGTCTTATGAAAAGAATATTATGTTTTATCATTACCATAATCTCTTAACCTATAGCAGAATTAGGTTCTATTTGTGTGAATAGAGCTAAAGGACTACAATGGTTTTATAAAAGTTCAAATGTGTCTACTCGAAGTTGCTCGATATTAATGTATTGTTTATTTGTCTGCAGCTTCGTGCCTACAGCTAAATAAAAGCTGTGCTGATATTCAGTGCCAAATTACTTTTGCTTGTGTTATATTGCTTAATCATAGCATCTGTAGCATGCTGTTCATTACCACAGAAAATAATTCTGACTTGCTTAACTTCAATTTAACCCAGAATATTAACTTAAAAAATCTTCATTTATCTTATTCAAACACTTGAGCCTCTCAGTCATGTGTTCTCTCTTTGGATAGAGGGTCCACTGAAAAAGACCACTCAGGGGTGCAGTTGTTTAACGTATTCTAATAGCCGGGCCTTTCTAGCTGGAGAGACTCTGTGCCAGTGACCTTCCTGTCCTTGACCAAACACCAGCACCAGTCCCAGATGCTTCATGGCAAGCAACAACATAAAAAGAATACACTGAGTTCCGTGCCAGCATCCTAGAACCTCCATCTCCATGACAACAGTAGCGAGGGAAGGTGGGCTGTTCCTGCTTCTAATCATGTTCCTGTAACACATCATTACATCCAGCTAGCAGTCCTCCTCTGCCACTGAAATATTGCTCTCCCTCTCATTTTTCTATCTTTCCTGTCTAGCACTGTCATTTTCATTCTTTCATTTTCCATTGCCTTTTGCCAAATGTCTCTCTCTAGTTCACTCATCCCATCTTGTTATGTTTGTCTGATAATTCTTTTTTAATAAAAATAGGGATCTGCGGATCGATACTTTTGATACTGGTGTTGATTGATCTTCACATAAAAACCTCAATCCTAAGTAGGCCTTCACGACTTGGTCCAAAATTATACTGCAATTATTTTGACTGATAGTGATTTTGTGATTTAAACTGCGATATAATACACATTTAACATTTCATATTGCTACTGCTTGGATATAAAAGCTAAAATCACATTGGAACAGCAGCTCTCATGTTGTAGTTTAAAAATCGCACTAGGCCATATAGAGATTTTGAATTAATTTTGGTTAATTGTGCAGTCCTGATCCTGAGCTTTTTTTTAAACTAGTGAATTTATGAAAATTAATGTGTACCATAAGCAGTGTTGGGTGTAACTGGATTACAAAGTAATTAGTTACTGTAATCTAATTACACGTAGGCACAAAAAGTAGTGTAATGCATTACATTTTTAATTCTTGTAATCAGATTACAGTTACTAAGTTTCAATTAAAGTCATCGTGGTGGCGTAGTGACTTGCCTCAATCTGGGTGGTGGAGGACGAATCTCAGTTGCCTCCACGTCTGAGACGCACAACTCACCACGCGCCCCACCGAGAGAGAGAGAACCACATTATAGCGACCACGAGGAGCCAATTTGGTTGCTTAGGAGACCTGGCTGGTGTCACTTAGCACACCTTGGATTCAAACTTGTGACTCCAGGGGTGGTAGTCAGTGTCTTTACTCACTGAGCTACCCAGGCCCCCAATAATGTCATCACTTTTAAGTGCATTACTTGGGTTACAAATATTGCTAAAAAAAAAAAATTATTTATATGTAATACAATTAAAATGTGAATTCATATGTTCATATATACGTTTGCGTTTCTGTGACAGCTGAAGGGTTGACAATGAACAAGGAGAAAATAGACATTATTTAGAATTTGTTGAGCGGAATGTTTTAGAAAGTAACTTACAAGTCATTAGTAATCTAACTACTTTTCAATGATGTAATCAGTAATCTGATTAGAATTTAAGAAAAGTAGTTAGCAATTTGTAGTGGATTATTATTTTAGTAATTTACCTAACACTGACCATAATCTTCGATGGGAAAAATTAACTTTGTTAGCAAATAGTTGCGTTTGCAGTTTAGGCCTATTACATTTTTTAATGATGACTAAAACATGTAATGAAAATGGCTATAATTACCCATTTTTATCATTTGAAATCCCTAAAATGTTTCATTTAATAGAGGTGTTAGTATCAATATTAGTCTTGGTAGTACTTGGTATTATATTGAAAAGAACAAAGTAGTATAAAATAGTCCACAGAAATATGTATTTTAAGGTTTTAAATGATAAAACAATAGATATACTGTTTAAAATTAAGAAAAAAAAAAGTTTTGGAAATTTTCTGTTTGCATTATTCAGTGGAATATGTTTAGAGTTGATGTGATGAACTATACTTGTGGTCACTCTGCTAGGACACCTGTATGAACTGGAGGGGAACTGAGCTCAAACATCCAGAAAAATTACCTTGGGATCTACTGGTTAGAAATAATTGAAAAAACAAAAAAGGCTAGAAAATTATAAGTTCTGTGAATAGGTCAAGCATCATTTGTTTGCAGATGCCATTTAGTTTGATATTTTGTTATCTAATGCTGTTATGGACCATATCAAATGTTTAGGGGATTTCTTAAACCACAACATAAAAGAAAACTAAACTGATGCAGTTACAAGATTAAATATAGTTTATATTTAAAATCAAATGTAAGGAAATGTAAGTGACTCGAGTGTAAGAATACTTTTTGCTTTTAAATGAAATAAAGTAAATCAAAATCAGTTTAGTCTCTCTAAAATCAACAGTCACCATGTTTTTCTCTCTCTCTCTCTCTCTCTCACTCTCTCTCTCTCTCACTGTGGGTTAGGAGTGCGGAGGGGTTAGCAGGCAGCAAAGCGCTGGTTAATTAGTGCGCTGTAATTAGGGTGTCTCTGTCATTTCGCATGTCTGTGGCGTAAAAGAAGGCAAAAGCAACTAAGCATGCAGCTTAGAGTGAGATGAAAGCTCAGGACAGCAGAGACAGATCAGTGAGAGAGAGCGAGTGAGAGAGACAGAGAGAGAGAGGGAGGGAGGGAGGGAGAAGAGAGAGAGTGTGTGCCCACAGTGTGGGCTGTGCAGAAGTTTTGTCGGAGATGTCCTGATGGCTCATTTCCTGTAAAATCTACTCTGGGCTCACATTAACTCACAGAGGCCAGGATATGTGTTTGTGGATTTTTTTTGTATTTGTGCTGTTCTGCAAAGCCCATACAAGCCCTGTTAGGAACCAATTAAAACTGTGAGGTTATGTGTGTGTGTGTATGTGTGTGTGTGTGTGTGTGCTGACTCAGAAAACAAAGTCCCCATGCAGCCACCATCTGTTTGCCATGGCGTGTTCCTCTTCGAACAATAACAACAATGGCAAAAAAAAACAAAAAAAAAACACCAATAGGGAAAAGACACACACCTTCTCATTGTTTTCCTCCAGGTAATCTCTCACTGTTTTCAGGGCAACTTCAACTGCTTGATCAGGAGGATATCCTGCATCACACACGTCACGCAACCCATGCACACACACAAAAAACACATCAGATATAACGTATAGGGGGACTGGGGCTAGTTGTCACTTCTCACCCTTTTTCCTCAAGTAAATATTTCTAAGCGTAGGCTTTTAGTTAAAAGTCCATTTCTGTTTAGACACAATCCTTAAATTCTTGGCTACAAAAAACTTTGAACATTTTTACTATAATTGTTAGCGAAAGATACAGTTTGTTCAACACAAATTGATAGCGGGGTAGGTTTTCAGACTACACTCACTGAGCCCTTTATTAGGAACACCTGTACACCTTCTTATTCATGTGATTATCTAATCAGCGAATCATGTGGCAGCAGTGCAATGCATAAAATCATGCAGATATGGGTCAGGAGCTTCAGTTAATGCTCACATCAACCATCAGAATGGGGAAAAATGTGATCTCAGTGATTTTGACCGTGGCATGATTGTTGGTGCCAGACGGGCTGGTTTGAATATTTCTGTAACTGCTGATCTCCTGGGATTTTCACACACAACAGTCTCTAGATTTTACTCAGAATGGTGCCAAAAACAAAAAATATCCAGTGCGCGGCAGTTCTGTGGATGGAAACACCTTGTTGATGAGAGAGGTCAACAGAAAATGGCCAGACTGGTCAAGCTGACAGAAAGGCTATGGTAACTCAGATAACTGCTCTGTACAATTGTAATGAGCAGAATAGCATCTCAGAATGCACAACATGTCAAAACTTGAGGCAGATGGGCTACAACAGCAGAAGACCACGTTGGACACTTCATTAGGACCATAGTGTTCCTATTAAAGTGCTCAGTGAGTGTACACTTTTGACCAAAAATTGGACAGTTACTGAGATACTGTATAGCTCATATATAGTTTGAAATCTAGCCCCAGTCTCTCCTAAACAAATTAAATTACACAGAGAAACACAAAAACCTGATATTCTCATGGATAGACACATATTACTTCAAATGCAGTGATGTAATTTGTATGATTGACAATGAGGAGTCATAGACCGACATGTTCACACCTTGTTAACACATTCTGAATGTCAACATGAAACAGCAGGCACAACCCTTTTAACTTCTATAATGTGACATTTCTGAGTGAGAGAATATTAGAATATTAAAGCTGTAAAAAATGTAGGGCAGTGCTTGATTTCATCCATCAGGAACTGATTTTAGCCTGAAAAGTGGGCATTCCATACCAGAATGCCAGACCTGAATTCAAGTTTGCAGATGATTGTGGAGGACTATTTATCTCCTGAAAACTGCAGGCCGCCACTTTTAAAAACGTATTGACCTTATTGAGACGTAGAGGCTGAAAGTCAATTTCACCCTCGGGAGCATTTCAAAGAATCCTGACAGTGATTCTTTTTCAAAACGGTCATTATTTGTTTTTATTGACGTAACCTTTATAACATTAATGTTACTTGGAAAGATTTTAGAAAGGCTGCACTACCTACACCAGTACCTTTAAAAAATGAATAAATAGCTATTTTTGGGTCTTATTGGTTACCATCAATAAGACCAGGAATGGTAATTAAGAAAGTAAATGTAGTAAATTTTCATTTAATGTTGACTTTAAGAATTCTGCCGATACATGGCACCATATTCATAGCATGAGGGCTTCTCCTAAAAAAAAATCCGATGGTGGTTGTATTTGAAGAACTGTAGCTGTTGGGTTCATTTCTGAGTTTAATCTTGACACGTATAGCTAAGAAGGCGTATTATAATCACAGTGACATGCTCTCACACCTAATCTCTCATAATCTGACCGTCTCCTCCCACCCTTAATCTGAAAATCCTCTATGCTACTGCAAGTGATATCCACTCACAGAATTCCTAAAATGAGGTCCTTACTACATAAACAACCACAAATAAGAGCACATAGTGAGCACTGAGGTCACATCATAGCCAAGGTCCACAGAGCAATGTAGATTAAGTTAGATGTTTATCAGTGCATTTTAAACATAAATGAAGGCTGTTAATGAATTATCATAGGAATTATCCCTACTATTTATTCACTTATGAGCTGAATTGAGAACTTTAAATCAATCAACCCTAATCAATTAAACACAGTCATTGATAGTCAATGAATATAAAGGACATATGTAAATCTAAATCATTGATATAAAAAAAATAAAGATGGACTCTAAACCTTACACGTACCGTATACTCCAGTAGAGATACAGGGAAAAGCCTACAGGAACATCAAAGAGACATTAAAGCAATACCTACTTTAAAGAATTATTCACACATTACTATATAACATTTCGATTACTGTTGTAACTTCCATTCCCTGATGGAGGGAACGAGACGTTGTGTCGATGTAGTGACACTAGGGGTCGCCCTTGGGAGCCCCAAACACCTCTAATCTTTGAGAAAAGACCAATGAGAATTGGCGAGTGGAATTTGCATGCCACTCCCCCTGACATACGGGTATAAAAGGAGCTGGCTCGCAACCACTCATTCAGGTTTTGTGCTGAGGAGCCGAGACAAGGTCCCGGCCATTTCAGCGGATAGTACCGCGTTGTGGCAAGAGTGACACAACATCTCGTTCCCGCCATCAAGGAACGGAGGTTACAACAGTAACCGAGACGTTCCCCTTCTGTCACTCACTCAACGTTGTGTCGATGTTGTGACACTAGGGGTCCCTATAGAAACATGGCACAACAGCTGGACCGTGTTACATGAACTGCCGATGCAGGTGCAAGCAAGCTGCAGCGTGCGTAATAGCAGGTGCATCAGTCCACACATAACCTCCCCCAACGCCCCACAAGATGTCATGTAGTTCCCCACATCCCAGAGGGGGGGAAGCGATGTAACTAGCATGGGAGCAGGTCGCACCAGCCATGGCTTTTTCTCTCTATGTTTCTCTCCACAGAGTATTAGATTCGGCTGGGGCCATCTAACGCTATTATACGCATCGGGGAAGGTGTTCTTTCTCTTTCCTATTCTTTCAGGGGGAAAAGACCCAGCGGAGACCACATCCTGCCCGAAGGGGAGGTAACATGTGGCAATACGTTACGTGGGCTCACCAGCCACACATGGAAGAGGCGCAGTGGTAGGTCCTGCCTTGAAGGGGAGGAGCTCTACCACAGCGACTGGGGGCAGAGAGGACTCTGCCCAAGGGAGAAGCAGGTCTGCCGACGGGGAGACCGTACCGCGGAAAATACATCACAGGGGTTTACCGGAGTAACCGGCACCTGTGGAGCACCTACCCCAGTACAGGGCATATTAGCACACGTACTGTTCCGGCTGCGAATTCCTCCGCCGAATTTGTGAGCCACAAGGCTAGGGAGGAAGGACATCCAGGGTTCACAGGTTCGTGAACTCGCATGGGAGAAGCGCACGTCTTTGCCTCACAGAGGGGAAAGGCGCTATACGCAAGCAATACACCTGGCCAGCTGTTCCGTATTACCAAATGTACCTGTTCGTACCTGACAAAACACGGGATGAAACTGGCTCAACCCGGAGATTGTAAAATCTCGCAAAGGTATTGTGTGTTGCCCAGCCCGCTGCTCTGCAGATGCCTGATAGAGAGGCGCCATTGGCCAGTGCCCATGAGGATGCCAGACTCCTGGCACGGCCTGGACTTGGTATGCCAGAGCGATGGCATCCATGATCCAGTGGGCAAGCCTCTGTTTGGAGACAGTGTTCCCTTTCCGCTGTCCGCCGAGGCAGACAAAGAGCTGCTCAGAGCATCTAAAGCTCTGCGTGCGATCCAAGTAGATGCGCAAAGCACGCACTGGACACAGCAATGACAGGGCTGGGTCTGCCTCCTCCCGGGGCAGCACTTTCAGGCTCACCACCTAATCCCTGAAGGGGGTCATGGGAACCTTGGGCACATAGCCCGGCCGGGGTCTCAGGACCACGTGAGAGTCTACCGGACCGAATTCCAGGTAGGTATTGCTGACAGAGAACGCCTGCAGGTCCCCAGCCCTCTTGTTGGAGGTGAGCGCAATCAGGAGGGCCATCTTCAAAGAGAGGGCTTTCAGCTCGACTGACTCTAGTGGCTCAAACGGGGCTCACCAAAGGCCAAGGAGGACCACGGACAGATCCCATGAAGGAAAGAGGCGTGGCCTAGGAGGATTCAGCCTCCGGGCGCCTCTCAGGAACCTGATGATCAGGTCGTGCTTGCCTAAGGACTTACCATTCACTGCGTCGTGGTGTGCCGCTATGGCAGACACATACACCTTCAGGGTGGAGGGGGACAGCCACCCCTCCAGCCTCTCCTGCAGGAAGGAAAGCACTGACCCGACTGCACATCTCTGGGGGTCTTCACCTTGGGAAGAACACCAACTTGCGAACAAACGACACTTCAGGGCATAAAGCTGCCTCGTAGAGGGAGCCCTGGCCTGAGTGATCATGTCTACCACTGCTGGTGGTAGGACACTTAGGTCTTCTGCGTCCCGTCCAAGGGCCAGATGTAGAGGTTCCAGAGGTCTGGGTGTGGGTGCCAGATGGTGCCCCATCCCTGAGAGAGGAGGTCCTTCCTCAGGGGAACCTGCCAGGGAGGGGCTGTCGTGAGAAGCGTGAGATCCGAGAACCTAGTCTGAGTGGGCCAGTACGGCGCCACGAGGGTGACCTGTTCCTCATCCTCCCTGACCTTGCACAGGGTCTGTGCAAGTAGGCACATTGGGGGGAACGCGTATTTGAGCAGCCACCGGGGCCGGCTGTGTGCCAGCGCATCTGTCCCGAGGGGGGCTTCCGTCAGGGAATACCAGAGCGGGCAGTGGGAGGATTCCCGGGAAGCGAACAGGTCTACCTGTGCTTTGCCGAATCGACTCCAAATCAGCTGGACCACCTGGGGGTGGAGTCTCCACTCTACGCTGACCGTCATCTGCCGTGACAGCGCGTCCACTGTGGCGTTGAGGCTGCCCGGGATATGAGTGGCCCGCAGCGACCTCAGCCGCTGCTGACTCCAGAGGAGGAGATGGTGGGTGAATTGCGACATGCGACAAGAGCGTAGGCCACCGTGGCAATTTATATATGCTACTGTCGTTGTGTTGTCCAACCGGACCAACACATTCTTGCCCCGGATCAACGGCAATAGCCTCCGCAGGGCGAGCAGTACAGCCAGCAACTCGAGGCAGTTGATGTGCCAACACAGCCGTGGTCCTGTCCAGGAGCCAGCGGCTGCGTGCCCGTTGCACACGGTGCTCCAGCCCAACTTGGAGGCGTCTGTGGTGACCACGACGCGTCTGGACACTTGCGGTAGGGGGACTCCTGCCTGCAGAAATGCAAGGTCTGTCCAAGGGCTGAATAAGTGGCAGCAGAGTGGCGTGATAGCCACGCGATGTGTGCCGTGGCGCCATGCCCATCTCGGGACTCGAGTCTGAAGCCAGTGCTGAAGTGGTCTCATATGCATCAACCCAAGCAGTGCCAAGATTGGCCGCAACCCACTGCCTTTCTTTGGCACAATGAAGTAAGGGCTGTAGAACCCTTTCCTCATCTCGGCTGGAGGGACAGGCTCTATCGCACCCTTGCGCAGAAGGGTTGCGATCTCCGCACGCAGGGTGGCGCCGTTCTCGCCGTGCACCGAGGTGACGCCGCTGAACCAGGGCGGGAGCCTGGTGAACTGCATCGCGTAGCTGAGTCGGATGGTCCTGGCCAGCCACCGCGACGGGTTGGAAAGCGCTAACTACGCATCCAAGCTCCGGGCGAGGGGCACTAAGGGGACAATCGCGTCTAATGTACATGTGGGTGGGGCCTCGCAGCGGGGGGGAGCAGGGGACGCCATGTCGAGGAGCCTTGCTTCGTCTCGAACTTGTGGCTGTGCTGAGGGGGCCCTCGAAGCACTTACCTTGCTCTATGTATCCAGCGTCGGGGGGGGTCGGCGACGGAGAAGGAGGGACTTTTTGACCATCCTCGTAACTTGTCACAACTGCCTGGCCGTGGGTGTGAGTGTGGTGCGGTCGGGCGCGTGCGCACGTGAAGGCGGGGGGCCTACATTCGCAACGTCCAAGTCGCAGATGCTCAGTGTCCGGTCGCCGTGATAACGGCAGTAGTTAGAGTGGACGAACTGGGAAGTCGAGTTCGGGCAGAAAAATGCGCCCTCCATGACCTCATCAGCTCGTCGTGCACCTCCGGGAAGAAAGGGACCGGGGGGTGGGGGGAACCCAGGAACCAATCATCTAGCCGCAAGGGCTCAGGGGAGGGTGGAGGGTTCCAGTCCAACCCGACACTCGCGGCAGCCCAGGCAAGCATGGCGGTCAGCTCTGCGTCGGACTCAGACTGGGTGGGCACACCCGAAGGTGGCAGCCCTGTCGAGTCCTCGGCATCCGACATCTCCAGTGCGCTCTCCAATGCAGCGATCGAGGACTCATCCTGCTCACAAACCATGAAGGAGACGCTAAGCTGGCCGTGAGGTGAGCTGGACTCACCTCGGAACTTGACGGGGGCAAATGAGCGTGCTGGGGAACGGGAGGTCCGCGGTGATTTACCCGGTGAGGCCGCGCCCATTGGAGTCCCCAAATTGCCACCAGCGCCAGCCGGGCCGGCCTCATACCCATAGGTTCACTCCGAGGAAGGAAAGCCGTGACCACAATGTTGCCATGGTCATGTTCTCGCAAATGAGAACATGAACCATCCACAAACGCTGCCTCAGTGTGAGCATGGCCCAGACACGTAAGGCAGCGCCCGTGGCCGTCGGAGGCAGAGAGATAAAGACCGCATCCAGGAATTACACAAAGACGGAATGGCACCTTTAAAAAGATGTTCACGTCAATGTGCTGCTCTAATAGCTTTTTTTAGGAAAATATACTCATTGCAGAGATATATACTCTCTTAGTAGCGCTGTCAAAGCGCCCAGGGGCGTAGTCTGCACTAAGCGTGCAGAAGGAGAGAAAGCCGCTGGAATGCGCCGTATATCCAACAGCATATGCTTCTTTCGAGGTGAATGGACCGGCAGTGGATTTCAGCTCGCTGACACACAACCGCTCGGCTCCGAAGAAAAAATCTGAATGAGTGGTTGCGAGCCAGCTCCTTTTATACCTGTATGTCCGGGGGAGTGGCATGCAAATTCCACTTGCCAATTCTCATTGGCCTTTTCTCCAAGATTAGAGGTGTTTGGGGCTCCCAAGGGTGACCCCTAGTGTTACTACATCGACACAACATCGAGTGAGTGACAGAAGGGGAATATTTACTACATACAAACTTCTAAATGCTTTTATAAATAAATGTGTACTGTTATCAAAAATACAAAGCACTTTTAGTTATACCTATTGTACCTATGTAAAAAACAGGTTTTACAATGGAGAATGTAAATTGATTAATTACAACCCATTAAGGATACATACACTGTTAATGACACTGAGCCACTTGCACCCCAGAATTAAGGGCCTTATAAACAAAACCTTTACTTGAAAACAAATGGAGCAAGTCAAAGGCAGTTGTTATTGCTTTTAAAAATATTTGCTGCTGTGGTGCCAGCATGCAAACCCCAGCATGAATAATACTTTGAAATTAATTAAAGTAATAATTCACCATAAAAAAAAACAAAATCTATCATTTTATAGTCATCCTCATCCCCATCCATGTTGTTCCAAACCTACAGTATATGATTTTCTTTCATTCAAGGAACACAAAGGAGTTATTTTGCTGAAAGTCCTGGCCTCACTTTTCCATACAAGGATCAGCGGGAGAGCGAGATAGGGGGCGGCCGGAGATGCCAGTTCGAGAGAGAGAGAGACACACGTGGCAGCGTTGCATGTGTATCTGTGTCCTTATGTTTTATGTTGTTTTAAGTTCATTTATATCATTAAAGTTTATGTTTACTGTTCAGCTGGTTCCCGCCTCCTCCTTGCCTATCCTTTACCTGTTACAGTAGTCTATGAGAATGCTGCAAATTATCTCTGATCATCTCGGGATGTGCTGTGAGTTTAGTTTACTTTATTTCCACACGGGTGGCATGCATTGTGAATGCAAATCTGCAGGTTCAGTAATATCTTTGTGTTAAAGAAACAAAGATGAAAGTGATTAAATCATAAAGTAATACAAGACACATTCACCTTGAACCTAAAATTGAGTGTTAATTTCTTTTCTTTAGGCAGCATAAACTGTATTACCAAAACGCAATACAAAAACAAATTCACAAATGGAACACACATTTGGCAGCATTATTTTGGGAACACAAGGGAATTTATTAGGCTTATTTATTTAGATTATTATTGTCTTTACATTTATAATTGTCTTTAGTTCTTAATCTGTAGGCTAGTAGTAATTTTCCACCTGATGTCATTGACAGATGCTTGCGTGATGGCAAATGGAGCCGTTGGAGACGGTATATGTTTGGAATTGGGGAGGTGGTTAAATACGATTTGTTTTATCACTTCGTTATTTTATTGCTTTTTCCTTTAGTTTAAAGTGCAGTTTAATTTAGAAATGTCTTTTGTTTATGCTTTTCATAAATGAATTACATTTTTAAATCAAAATCAATAAAGCAAATAAATTCACCGACCCTCGGCAGGGGTTGACGATGTAATCGGATATCGCAATAATTTTTTAAGGCAATTATCACTAAAATATATACATATTGCTCAGCCCTAGTGCAAAGCGCAGCGCTACGCGCAACGACCGTGCACTACGTCTTATCCAATTTTCATGAGAGCTCTAATTGTAAGCATAATTTTCATGCCAGCACAAAGAGCAAGTGGCTGTGGGAGGGAGTGTTTGCACTAACTGTGGGTGTATGTGCGCAAACTGTGGGTGTATTGTATGTTAATGAAGTGGTGGAAAGCACAGTTGGCTATTTTTCTGAAAAATAGGTAATTGTGCTAAGACATTTCAAAAGCATGTCTTATCTCTGCGCATAGTCTAAAATCAGTTCCTACATTTGCGGTTTGGAGATTCCACAAGCAGGTGGTAATAAAGTCCTTTTTGCTGTTTTATGAAACATAAATGTATTAGATTTGTGTTAAACTATCTATAGGTCATGGTTTATTTTTCAATTATTATTATTATGTTTATATTTACAATTGTATTTCTAATCTAATTTGTATTGGTATTTTTCCACCTGTTGTTGTAGAGTGATTTTTAAGTCACTGCAAAAGGGGCCAGTGGAAGAAGTTGGAGATGGTAAAATGTTTGGATTTGGTATGATTTTTTGACCACATCGTTATTTTGCTTATATTTTCGTTTCATTTGAAGTGTTTGAAATATGTTTGGTTAAATATTTTGGTGTTTCAATAAAGAATTAAATTTTTCAAAGTCAAAATCGACCAGTAGAAGTGAAGTGCATTCCGATGCAATCACTATTAATACTAGCCATGATCTGTGTGTCAGTATAGTTACAAATTATTAATAATACTTGTATATTCTCCATAATTTAACAGAACATAAATTCATATCCTGACGAGAACCACATTTTCCAATGCATATGTGTCACTGTCAAAGAAAAATGCCAGACATTCATCAAGGACGCAGTTAATGCATAAAAGAGGTAAATCCATATTTCTATTATAATTTATTGCATACAGTCCATTTTTACACTACCAACTTCTTATATATGTGTTGTCTTTGTTTATATTGCTGGTGCTTGACAGGGAATGTACTATATAATAGGACTCAGATGCTGCAATTACCATAGAAGAATTAAATTGCAGCCCATTGCTTTGCGTGCATAATTTTGCCAAACCAACTTGCGCCTAGACATAGCGTATGCTTGCAGGAAAATACCAAAACTTCATGGCCATGCCCACTGACTTTACACTGACAGCCCTCATCGTTATTTGTTTTTAAAATCTGAAAAAGAGCAGCAAGGGCATTCAGCAAAATAACTCCATTTGTGTTGCATGGAAGAAAGTCATACCACTTTGGAACAACATAAGGGTGATTAAATGTTGCCAGAATATTCATTTTTGGGTGAACTATTTCTTAAAAATAACATGTGGCAAAAGTTATTATTTTTCCACATAAAACACCAGACAAAAAAATAAAAACCAGACAAACAAGTCCCCGTAATACATTACGATGCTTGCTCACTCCTTGAAAACCATAACATTAGATCTTAGCTGTGCCTGTATGTGCTGTGTTAAAATCTTTTATATATGCAGTAACCTGTCATCAATAAATCAATCCCTGAAACAAATAAAGCTCAAACAGCTCTCAGCTGTTTTAGTAGATTCAAATTTAAATTGTAAGGGCATCAGTGGGGTGCGAGTTATGTACTGTGTTATGACTGGATTGGTGGCATTTTGATTCTTAAACCGTGATGCAGCTATGAGTGTGATAGATATAATGTTAGAGTTTAATGTGTTAACTATATGTTCCTGTGTTTATGTGTGTTCATAGAGGAATGGGTCAAATTTAGCATGCAGCATCTAAAAGTGTGATATTGTGGTGGGCTGTTATGATTGGTATGGCTACATATGATTGGAGTCTCAGTTAAGTTATTGTGGAGGTGGGGGCATGGTCGAATGCCGATTTGTGAATGGAGAGCGAGACCGGGAGATGAGAGTGTTAAGGAGTTACACCTGTGGGCAATTTTACTAACAGCTGTTCTGTGTTGCAGTGAGAGGCAACAGAGATAAAAGGGAGCTGAGAGCCACACAGGAGAGAGGAGTGACACATGTTGGGAGTTGTGTGTGTTTTTGTTTATGTGTACATTTTTCGTTGATACACTTAAGTCGAGAGAAGGTGGAAATTCATTGGCTCTCACTTCCTCATTTCTGAAGAGTCACAAGAACGTGTTACATTGGTGCCGAAACCTAGAATTAGAACTGAGGTAGAAACGCCATCATGGAGTCCTCGCCATTAGCTGAAGTCATCAAGACTCTTGCCGGCATCCACCCGATGCAGCATCAAGCCCTCCTGGACCTATGTGCGGAGCAGGAACTGCATTTCCAAGTCCTGCTCCAAGCCCAGGAGGAGGACCGACAGGTATTACGGAGCCTTATGGCCCAGGGGAGTCTTCCAGCAGCGACCCCGGCTGCAGCCATGGCCCCGCCCCACATCATGCTCACGAAGATGGAGATGCAAGATGAACCTGAAGCCTTTATTGAGCTTTTTGAGCGGGTGGCTGAAGCATGGGGCTGGCCCAACACCCAGTGGGCAGCCCGATTGCTGCCTTTGCTGTCTGGGGAAGCACAGCTCACGGCCCAACAACTTCCAGTAATGAGCATCCTGGAGTACACAGACCTAAAGCGGGCCATCTTGCAGCGGGTTGGCTGCAATCCGGAACAACACCGGCAACGCTTCCGCACGCTGCCATACAGTGAATTCGGTAGCCCGTTTGCCTTCGCCCAACAGCTCCATGATGCCTGTCAAAGGTGGTTGCTAACAGAGGATCGCGACGCCAAAGCTGTTATCGATCTTGTGGTACTGGAGCAGTTCGTCAGCAGGCTACTGAAAGGGACAGCTGAGTGGGTCCAGTGCTGACGGAAGCAATCCAGCTGGCTGAGGACCATTTGGCGGACTATCCGGGGGCCGATAACCGATATGGGAGTAATAGAGGACTCTAACAGTGACTGGTCCAGCCCGGTGGTTTTAGTACCTAAGACAATGGTTCAGTTCGGTTCTGTGTGGATTTTCGAAAAGTCAACGTGGTGTCTAAATTTGATACGTATCCGATGCCTCGTATTGACGTACTGCTAGATCGGTTAGGCGCTGTTCACTTTTATTCTACACTGGATTTGACAAAGGGATATTGGAAGATCCCCTTGACTCCCATGTCCCATGAAAAAACAAGGGTATTATGCTATAAATGTGGTTTATGAGGACATTCCTAGTGTTTAATTGAAAATGTAAAAATAAAGAAAGTTTTTTGTGAGGGTTAGGTTTAGGGGTAGGGTTAGGGTTAGGGGATAGAATCTATAGTTTGTACAGTATAAAAATCATTATGTCTATGGAGAGTCCTCATAATGATAGCTGCACCAACACACGTGTGTGTGTGTGTGTGTGTGTGTGTGTGTGTGTGTGTGTGTGTGTGCGTGTGTTTGGGTGGAAATTTCTTAGGTTACAAACTGGTAATTACAAGGGTATTATGCCATAAATGTGGTTTATGAGGACATTTCTAGAGTCCCCATAATTCAAATCGCTTAAAAACCACACTAAACAGGAGCCTGGTTAGCTCAACGAGTAAAGACGCTAACTACCAACCCTGGAGTCGCCCGTTCGAATCCAGGGTGTGTTGAGTGACTCCAGCCAGGTCTCCTAAGCAACCAAATTGGCCCGGTTGCTAGGGAGAGTAAAGTCACATGGGGTAACCTACTCGTGGTCACTATAATGTGGTTCTTGCTCTCGGTGGGGCACATGGTGAGTTGTGTGGGGATGCCGCGGAGAATAGCGTGAAGCCTCCACACGCCCCATGTCTCTGCGGTAACGCGCTCAACAAGCCACGTGATAAGATGCACGGATTGACGGTCTGAGATGCGGAGGCAACTGAGATTCGTTATTACGCCACCATGAGGACTTAGTGCGCATTGGAAATTGGGCATTCCAAATTGGGGAGAAAAGGGGGAGAAAATAAAAAAATAAATAAATAAATAAACATACTAAACTATGTTTTCTGAAAATGTAAAAATGAAGAACGTTTTTTGTGAGGGTTAGGTTAGGGGATAAAATCTATAGTTCGTACAGTATAAAAATCATTATGTCTATGGAGAGTTCTCATAATGATAGCTGCACCAACATGTGTGTGTGTGTGTGTGTGTGTGTGTGTGGATCAAGCCCTCACCACAGTACGCAGGTAGTTTTTAGTTGCTGTGTGCAGGCAGTTATAATAACAGTTTCTCAGTGCTTTTTCCTCTCTCTCCCCCACCGAATCCTGGACTATCGGCCCCACGGTGTGGATAACATCTGTGAAAGAGAGAGACATTCAACCCTAAATAACAGAAAATATTTGAAATGCCCTTCATAACGTCAACTTCCTGCCCCCTATCCTTCCCTTTTATATTTCAAGCATACTTGTCCTTTCATTTTGCCTAGACTTTAGATTTATTCTTGTCCTTTATACACTTACAATTTCTTCATCAACTACTGAAGCCCCACTTCAGTACTCAATCCTGCATCAGGTATCTCACTTTCTTGTTTCTTCTCCCATTTACAGTGGGGTCCAGTGGGGTCAAAAGTCCACACTGAAAATCTGTTTTGGGGTTTTAAATGTCAGCTTGAGTGCATATTGTTATTAAAACAAAGGGGGGACATACCAAATACTAAGAAATTCTGGGATGTAAATTTTTTGTTATGATGATAATATAATTTCTAATGAAAAAAAAACAACAACAAAAAACAAGCATTTTTACAAGTGGTCTCAAATTTTTAAACTATACTGTACACTTGTACTTGTCTGTTTCCTTGTCCTTGTTCTCCGTCTACCTTCTGTCTACAACATTCATTCATCTGTCCTCTCAATAGCTCATGTCCCTCCTCACATCATCATGTCACGTCTGTGGCATGTCCTCAATCTCTCCCCTTCGCCCCAATTGTCCTAGGAACTCCCAGCAGCCCAGCATCAGTGACTGTCACACTCCCACTCATCTTTCCCTCATCCATCCACCCCCCCAACACCTCTCTGCATTGCGTGCTGTCCGGCTGCATTATTTACGTTACACTCTACAGTGTTTACAGCATCGATCCACCTCTGTTTGTTTAGTCCAGCAGCACCATCATACATCAACTCGGGCAGAGGCATTACTCTCACACACACACACACATACACACACTCACAGATGCTCACACATCAAGTGCAAATGAAAACAAAGGACTAAAAAAATAAACATAGAATAATGGGCCAGGGTTATTTTAGTTTTGTCATTTTTATTTAGTTTTTAATTTAATTTTTAAATTTGTACTTTCAATTTAGTTTTGTTTTAGGGCTGCCAAAGTTAATGCGTTAACTAATATAATTTAAATATGTTTCATAGATTGTAAAGGTATCAAACTTGTAATGTACTGTGTATCAAAAACTTAAATTAATTCATGGTTACTTTTATTTTATTTTTTATTTTATTTTAGTTAGTTTTAGAGTCAGGCAAATGTATTTTTGTTTAGTTTCAATTTTTCACAATTTATGTTGTTTTTATTTTTATTTCAGTTAACAAAATTGTTAACATTTTTCGTCTTAGGAATAGTTCACCCAAACATGAAAATTCTGTCAATTTTCTTACCTTCATGTCGCTCCAATCCGTATGACTTTCTTTCTTATGCAGAACACAAAGACGTTTTAATGAATGTCGCAGACCGTCTATTTAATACAATGGCAGTTGATAGTGACTCACTAAAGAAAAGCATATAAAAGGATAGGTTTTGTTCATAAACAAGTTGAAAAAAATAAAATAAAATAAAAATAATTTATCATTGCTCTAAAAAAAATAAAATATATATATATATATTCATGTGAACATGCGAGCCACTGTGAAAAAACTTCTTTCACTGCACTCAAGATTATCACTGAAAAATTTCATTGTACAAATACATTTGGGTCCTTTTTTAAGCTTTAAAGTGAGTCACTATAAACTATCATTGTACTGGAAAAGACAGACTGGGATATTCATTAAATTCATCTCCTTTTGTGTTCTGCATAAGAGAGAAAGTCATTCAGGTTTGGAATGAGTCAATAATAACAGAAGTTTTATTTTTGGGTGAATTATTCCTTAAATTATAAAACACTGCAGTGAGCTTTGTTTAATTGGAAGTACAGTGTCAGAAGGAAGGGAGAAAGAGAGAGACAGGATGAAATAATAGCTGCAGACACAGGTGCACCTTGGGGTTAAAGCAAGCTAAAGAAAACTGCCGGGAGGTTCAGATATCACACTGCTCAGCTCTACTCTCCTCACTCTCTCGTTCTCTCTAAAACAAACACACACAACCAGATTTGCAACAGAAGGTGCAGGTGGAAAAGGAAATAAACACTTTCCACAGTGTTTAGAGCTACAAAGTAGTGTAGTGTACATTCAAGATTTCATACATAAAAGATACATTTATAAAACTAATAGTTCCAGCTGTTAAATCTAATTGGATGAACAGTGGATGAACCACACTTTAAAGTCGTTATGCACAAAGTATATATGCCTGCACATCACACATCACAACATTGCACATCAATTGAAATCTACATTATATTAATCTATGTTAAAGGAACAGCTCACCCAAAAGTAAAAATATCTCTCATCATTTACTCACCTTCATGCCAACACAGATGTATATAACTTTCTATATGTTAAATCTATACATTTAGAAGTAATATGATAAGTGTGGGTGAGAAATAGATCAATATTTAAGTCCTTTTTTACTATACATTTTCCTCCCTGCCCAGTAGGTGGCGATATGCATGAAGAATGGGAATCA
Organism: Myxocyprinus asiaticus; assembly: GCF_019703515.2. NCBI lineage: Eukaryota > Metazoa > Chordata > Actinopteri > Cypriniformes > Catostomidae > Myxocyprinus > Myxocyprinus asiaticus. The sequence goes on from NC_059365.1 coordinate 30,987,502, forward strand.
CCAAAAACAAGAGAGGAATGTGAAAGTGAAAGTGGAGATTTATAGTAAAAAACAAAACTGTTTCTCACCCACACCTATCATATAACTTCTGAAGATATACATTTAACCACTGGAGTCTTATGGATTACTTTTATGCTGCATGTATGTGCTTTTTGGAACTTTAAAGTTTTGGCCACCATTCCCTTGCATTGTATGGACCTATAGAGCACAGACATTTTTCTCAAAGTCTTCATTTGTGTTCAGCAGAAGAAAGAAAATCATACACATCTGGGATGGCATGAGGGTGAGTACAAGATGAGATCATTTTCATTTTGGATGAACTATCCCTTTAATATACAAAATCTACAAGGTACCATATCACCAAAAGGTACACTACTTTCCAGAAGAATTGTTTAGTGGTGGTTATTATCTTTTTCAAAACACCTAACTCTGTATCTCATCTGCGCAACGGACATGAATGATACCTGAAATCATGAGGCTTAATGAGTAGAGGTGTGCTATTACTTTTTCTAAACCATAGACTTGTATTGAATGAGGGACACATATCTAGGGACCAGAATGTCATAGAGACTTGGGAGTGGGCTCTTTCGACTTAAGCCAGTAAACAACCACACAGAACACCCCAGCTACCATATAACAACACGTGAAAAACCACTCAAAACAGATAAGAGCCTGGCAACCTCATAGCAATGTCCTGGCACAGGACCCTAGCATTGTGGTGGCGACTACTGCACATGCCAGCCCCCTCACATTTTCTTCCGAAAATGTAAAAGGAAAGTTGACATGAAATATTTTTGGTAAGTTGACGTCCTGTAGTGTGACATGGTATACTCCATCTAAAACTAGTTTAAGCCTTAAATGCTTGGGTGTTTCACCAAACATTATTACATACTCTGGTCTTTAGAGACCCAGCATGTATTTCTATCATTAATGTATCTCCAAAATGCCCAGATAGTGTCAAGTTTTCATAACAATTTCAAGATAATTGGAAAATAATAGAAAATCACACAGAAAATCAACGTGATAAAGTATTTATTTGTATGAATATAGTACTCATTTGTCTTGTAATAAACAAAGAAATAGATATCATGTGTTAGTAAACTAAACATACACTCACCTACCACTTTATTAGGAACAATTGTACACCTACTTATTCATGCGATTATCTAATCAGCCAATCGTGTGGCAGCAGTGCAATGCATAACATCATGCAGATACGGGTCAGGAGCTTCAGTTAATGCTCACATCAACCATCAGTATGGAGAAAATTTGATCTCAGTGATTTGGACCATGGCATGATTGTTGGTGCCAGATGGGCTGGTTTGAGTATTTCCGTAACTGCTGATCTCCTGGGATTTTCACACACAACAATCTCTAGAATTTACTCCAGTGAGCAGCAGTTCTGTGGATGGAAACACCTTGTTGATGAGAGAGGTCAACAGAGAATGACCAGACTGGTTTGAGCTGACAAAAAGTCTACGGTAACTCAGATAACCGCTCTGTACAATTGCAATGATCAGAATAGCATCTCAGAATGCACAACACGCTGAATATTGAGACGGATGGGCTACAGAAGCAGAAGACGTCGGGTTTCACTTCTGTCAGCTAAGAACAGAAAGCTGAGGCTGCAGTGGGCACAGGCTGACCAAAACTGGACAGTTAAAGACCATAAAAACATCTGATTAATTTCTGCTGAGGTACACAGATGCCCGTCTGGCACCAAAAATTATGCCACGGTCTAAATCACTGAGATCACATTTTTTCTCCATTCTGATGATTGTTGTGAACATTAACTGAAGCACCTGACCCGTATCTGCTTGATTTTACACATTGCACTGCGGCCACACATGATAATCACATGAATAAGTAGGTTTACAGGTGTACCAGCAGCCATATCACCCTTTAGCTCAAGACCAGTTGCGAACATTTTTCGATGCAGGGTTGAGCCTGGTCAATAGTTTGATGGGAGACCTCCTGGGGAAAACTAAGGTTGCTGCTGGAAGAGGTGTTAGGAAAGCCAGCAGGTCTGTGTGGGTCCTAATGCCCCAGTATAGTGATGGAGAAACTATACTGTAAAAAAGGGCACTGTCCTTCGGATGAGACGTTAAACCAAGGTCCTGACTCTCTGTGGTCATTAAAAAAAAATCCAGGACACCTCTCGAAAAGAGTAGGTGTGTAACCCTGGTGTCCTGGCCAATTTCCTCCTATTGGCCCTTATCAATCATGGCCTCCTAATAATCTCCTTTCATGAATTGGCTCTATCACTCCACACTCTCCACTCCATCAATAGCTGGTGTGTGGTGAGTATACTGGCGCACTATGGCTGCCGTCGCATCATGCCGGTGGATGCTGCACACTGGTGGTTGTTGAGGAGAGTCCTCTGTTCACTGTGTGAAGCGCTTTGAGTATAGTGTCAGAAAAGCACTATATAATGTAAGGTTCATTCATTCTTTCATACCTAATAAAGTGGTCGGTGAGTGTATATAGATATAAAAAAATAATAAAAACATGATTTATGGAAGAGCAAAAAACCCCCGACCCTATTACATATCTAGGGTCTTTAATGACCCTATACACTTTTGGTAATACATTTTTTTTTTTATTTGTTTTGCAATTTAGCAAATTTTTTTGTTTGTTTGTTTTTGTTTTTTCACTATTCAGAAGAGAAAGGTTAAGCGATACTTAGCATAACTCCAAAAAATGGATGAGGTACATGGGGTTGAATGAGGTTCCATGTCACTAAAGACCTGAGGTATGCATTAAAGGGTTAACAGCTAATTTTTATAATTATTATGCATGCACTTTTTATGACTTCATATTACATAAGGTACTTTATGGAATCTGTCATGACAGGACCTTTTAAAACGAACAAGTGAACAAAGGTGATTAGAAATGGTAAAAACTTTGGGGGCCTAGGTAGCTCAGTGAGTTTTGACGCTGATTACCACCCCTGGAGTCATGAGTTCGAATCCAGGATGTGCTGAGTGACTCCAGCGAGGTCTCCTAAGCAACCAAATTGGCCCTGTTGCTAGGGAGGATAGAGACACATGGGGTAACCTCCTCGTGGTCGCGATTAGTGGTTCTCGTTCTCAATGGGGCACGTGGTAAGTTGTGCGTGGATCGCAGAGAGTAGTATGAGCCTCCACATGCTGTGAGTCTCCACAGTGTCATGCACAATGAGCCACGTGATAAGAGGCGTGGATTGACTGTCTCAGAAGCGGAGGCAACTGAGACTTGTCCTCAGCCACCTGGATTGAGGTGAGTAACTGTGCCACCACGAGGACCCACTAAGTAGTGGGAATTGGGCATTCCAAATTGGGAGAAAAGAAAAAAAAAAGGTAAAAAACTTAAAAGAAACAAAACAGACACTTTTACATTCATATAAACTGTAACCTAAAATAAAATAAAATAATAATAATAAAAAATAAAGAATGAAAGAAAGCTCAAGGACATGTCATGCATCAATTACCCAAAAATCTTGTTAGGATTATTAATAAATGTAGTTATTGAACATTGGTGTCTTTATCGTCTTGCTTTTGTTGCTGCTAGGGGCCTTGCTTGCTATCAGTAAGTTACATGCGCAGTTATAATCGAGTTCCAAGGGTTTTTGCGTAGTCAAGCTACAGTCTTCATCTGTCTGTCCAAGTAAACATGACACAATACATAATAGAACATTTGAGGGAAGGACGTAAACTGAGAAAGTTTAAAATACACGTCACGCATCACCTCAGTCTTTCGGAGAATGTGCAAAACATCGAGGCCAGTTGTGCTGTAATTAATGTGTATACATGTTGTTATTGAACTGGTACAATTTCAGTGGACTAAACCATTTACATTACATTTTTATTTTATTTTTAATTAACAAGGAAATAAATTAATAATTTAAGTAAATTAAATTATTGTTTCATTCCGACGGAAATCAAACTTTTAACATTCCTATTGCGTTCAGAATTTGCAAACACCTTTTGCATTTGCAGGTCAATTTTGACCCGGTGGAATTCAAGCTTATAAATCATTCATAACCCAATGGTTTTAATCTAAAACTACATTGTAAGTCATTAATAAGTTCTTAACTGTTCATACATGTAAAAAATGGCATATTAACTGACAAATATAAAGGTTATTAAGTTAATATGCCATTTTTTTAGAAATAATAAAATGTAGAAATTCTGAAATTGACATTTCAAAATATATTTTAACTACAACAAAACCAGTGTGATACATGTGAAGACATCTTTTTCATCAACATTTCTGTTGAATTTTATCTAAATATATCATAATGTACAATTTATATTAACATCTAATGTGAGAATTGCTAGTAATTTGAATGAATTTCCTATTACTCATAACTGTTCAATACAACTTGGTCAAAATCTATGAAACCAATGTATTCTTTTTCAACTAAACATCATCAAAACAACTGCACAACTCAAATATACAACATTAATACTTCTTTACTATGTTTTTAAGCTAAATCTATTCTTTTTACTTGCATGAACTGCCGAATGTTGCTGTGTGAGTATGCTGTATTCTGGTGTGGCATCAGATGGCTGCAGAGTAAAATGTGGACAATTTCCACTTTCAAGCCCCATTTAGACTAATGTGTGCATGAACTTTTGATCTCGCTACACACCCTTTAGATAGTAGTACCTTTGATTTAGTTTATTTGTTATGTTTGTTACATCTGTCATTTCTGTTTTGTACAGGAATGTGTGTGTGTCTGTGTGTGACTCTTTGTGTATCTGTGTGTGCATGTACAAGATGCAGACCCACTGAGGAACAAAAAAGTGTGTGAGAGAGTATGGGAAAGAGGCTAAATGTAAGTGAATTGTTCATAAAAAAAAATAAATAAAAAAAAATTCAAAGATGTACAAAAAATCTACATAATATCATGTGTCAAAACTGACCCGCAAATGCAAAAGATGTAACTTTTTTTAAATGGTTGTAACAGGTAAATTTTGGGCAAGGAGGAGGCAGGAACCGGCTGAACAGTAAATAAAGTTTAATGGTTAACTTAAAACCAACATAAACAAACGTGCAGCGCGGCCGCGTGTGTCTGTCTTTCTCGAACCGGTATCTCCAGCTGCCCTTATCTCACTCTCCTGCTGATAAGCTGATTCAGCACACGGCCTGGCCACACCCTCCTCCTTGTCACAATGGTTATATCTCTTTAAAAAAATAAAATAATCTTAAAAAAAAAAAATGTATTATGTGTATGTTGACAGTCTTGACAAAGTCATAAAGTTTGGTTTCCGTACTAAAAGCTGCGTGGTATTTAAAAATTATTATATACTGTACCTCTCCCGAAAAAAATAAAAATGAAACGAACGCAATAGGATGGATAAAAAAACCCTGTAAACGTACTGAGTGATATTACCACAGTTTTGCGTTATACCTAACACTGTACATGGCTTATTCGTTTTCTACACCAGGCCGGAGATTTTATATAAATGTGTGTTCTCTTTAAGGTGTGTGGTCGTCTCGCATGTCATTATTTAAACACTTCTATTTAGATCCTGCTCTGCAAAAACATATTGTTCTCTTTCAGTGCCACCTCTCCCCATGCTGCCTCCAAACTACACACCAAAACCCCTAATGTATAGATGAATCCACTCCAGATTTTCTATTATCACTCCTCTGTTTGTCCCTCCATCCCTCCTCCCACCTGTTCCCCTTTCTCTCTCTCTATTTCTGTAAAAGGTTGTCTGTCTTTCTGTTATCAAGCCGTGCTGTTCACTCAGCCAGACCAAACCCAAGTCTTGTGCACAAAGGGAGGCCCTGGCCTCTCCCACCAATCCCCTGGAGAAAAAGTCACTGTGCGCTCCATTCCCATTCTGTTGCGGTAGAATAGCAGGTGCATTGATTTAAAAAAGGCAGCCAGACAAAAACGGCGCAACAGAGGGCGAGAACACAACTGCTTATCATCTGAAAAGTCAGTAGGTGTTTGACTCCAGTGACTCCACCCCATTTTCTCATTCTCTCCTTTTTCCTCTTTCTCTCTCTCTCAAATTCAAATTTGCTTGACAGTAGGGTTGCAATGTACCCACCGTGACGGGCCGATCAAGCACAACGGACCACACAATAGATCCCTCTCCATTCACCTTGGCTTTCATCCGACTGGTTTCGAAAAGAAGAGGCTATGATTTTGAGAAAGCTGTGGCCCAAAGTAATTTGAGATAACAGCCTCAAATTTGGGTCATTTTAAATATACAGTGTATTTCATTGGATTATTTAATAAATATAATTAAGTAATTGAACCTTGTCATTCATCTAGTCTATGAGAGAAAGAGAGAGAAAAGGATTAGTTAAATAACAGGAGAGTGGGTGTTCGATTGGCCTGTGTGAATTTTAATTAGTGTTAATTGGCCACAGACGGAAATGAGGGCTCGGTGAGGGTATGTGAGTGTGTATGTGTGTGTGTGTGCTGATAAACACACTTCTCTCCTGTCTTTCTTTACCCCTAACAATGGTTGTTATTTGTATGGTTGCGTCCCTTGTCAAGGCTGTATTGGTACACAGGTGGACTAAGGGACTGACAGAGGCTGTGATTCTGTCTTTCATACACCAGTGAGATCCACTGGGCTTCTAGCTCACCCCTCAACTCTGGCAGAATATATATATATATATATATATATATATATATATATATATATATATATATATATATATACTGTATATATATATATATATATATATTACTATATTACTATATGCATGTCTCACTATAAGACACAAACATACACTCCCTTATCCTCCTCCAACAAGCAACATATGCAAACTTTTGAGGTAGTCAAAACATGTCAATACATCACACAAACACACAAATCTCTTAAAATCTGGTATTTAAAACTGTATTTATGGGCGTTTTGCCTTTAGGTGTTTGCCAAGGCAATTTATATTTAGGACTTTTTTTAAATCCTCAATCCAAAGTATTAAACTTTGACTCTTAACTCATCCAGCACTGTTTGTGCTTTGGACATGAATGATAGCTCTATTTGTGTTGCTTGTAGAGGAAATATGTGCTTCTACTTTTCCAAGCACAAGCCATCAGAAGAATTTTGACTTTGAAGATGCTCAAATGGGCAAAACATTTCATCGATTTATACGGAGCACCTTAGGAGGACAGGGCTGGAATTTCCCTCGCAATACTTCTGCATTGCCTCACAATAAATTTAACATGGTTTTACTATATCAACCATATTTTAACCTTGATATTCATGGATATAAAAATCATAATTTTTTGGCTATTATGGTTTTACTATTTGTAGTAAAACCATAGTAACCACAAGATATACCATGTTTTTTTTGTGTGTGTTTTGTTTTTTCCTTTTTCTCCCAATTTGGAATGCCCAATTCCCAATGTGCTTTTAAGTCCTCGTGGTCATGTAGTGATTCGACTCAGTCCAGGTGGCGGAGAACGAATCCCAGTTGCCTCCGCATCTGAGACCGTCAACCTGTGCATCTTATCACGTGGCTTGTTGAGCGCGTTGCCACAGAGACATAGCGCGTGTGGAGGCTTCACGCCATTCACCGCGGCAAATACGCTCAACTCACCACGTCCCCCACCGAGAACGAACCACATTATAGCAACCACGAGGAGTTTACCCCTTGTGACTCTACCCTCCCTAGCAACCGGGCCAATTTGGTTGCTTAGGAGACCTGGCTGGAGTCACTCAGCATGCCCTGGGATTTGAACTAGCGAGCTAGTGAACTCCAGGGGTGGTAGCCAGTGTATTTTACCACTGTGCTACCCAGGCCCCAATAAATACCATGGTTAATCTATAGCAAAACCATGGTTACTATATGGATACAGAATACTGTATTAAAACCATGGTTTCCGCCAAAAAAAACCCCCCAAAAAACATGGTTACTCAAAGTTTTTACAATATTACTATAGTAAAACCATGGTTTCCGGCAAAAAACAAAGCAAAAAACAACAACACATGGTTGGACTAAAACAGTCATGGTTACTACAGTAATACTATAATACTATATGATTTCCACTAAAAACTATGGTTACTACATTCTTCAATATTACTATAGTTAAACCCAGTAGCGGGCCATGCATTTTAAGTCTAGGCCTTCAGTGTAATTCATGCCATTAAGAAAACACAGTTTCACAATGAGTAAGACACCCTATGCCTTTGGGCATCATACATTATGTAGTAATACCAACTGACATTTTAAAAACATGTCCACGCACGAAAGCCAGAACTTGAAAAGACACTTAATGCTCAAGCAAGCCTAATTTTAACTGCAGCATGACAGTTTTGTGAAATGAGCAACTCTCGAACAGACATTCAAAAATCATAATTTTTCATATGAATCTACCAAGGAGGTCTATAATACCTGGAAAAATCTATCTAATAATATTTGCGATTTAAATGTTGCTTGCAATAAATTTCGTTTAGTCAGGGTACACGGTTATGCTGCGTTCCATTCAAGTTGGATGTGGGATATTCCTACTTGATATCTCCGACCATAAATGCATTCCATTCCCTGATATTCAGAACTGCAACGCTCCCGTTAGCTTAGCAGGGGTTTGACTATAATTAGAGATGTCTCCTAGCAACCCAACTGATAAACAATGCTGCAGCGCTAGCATTTGTGCTTCAGGTTTATGTTTATCAAAAGAGATTATAATGTTTTATACACCTGTTTCTGCAGGCATTTGTTAAACAAGCTTTAATATAATGTAATGTGGAAACAATCTCATTTATCGATATTACTTAATAAAGTGAATGATTATCTCTTACTTTGTATATCTCCCTGAGTGTCGACATGTTTGTGTGACATCATGCACCTGCATCTCAGCGAAATCGGAGTTGAGAATTTCTGCACGAGCCTACAAGTTGTAATTCTGATTTCAAGATGCACTCCACTGCACTTTTCCAAGCAGGAAGTTGTAAAATCCGACTTTTCGAGTTGAATGGAATGCAGCACTACTTTTCAAAACTTGATCCAACACTGAATGCTCAAGCAGCCTAATTTACATTTAGAAAACTCCTGATGTTGCAATAACAATGCAAAAAGCATTTACCAATTTGCTTGAAGTGAAAATCAGTCCTCCTTTTCTGTTTAATAAATTAAGCAATCACACGGTCATGCAGAACATCTCGTGTTTCTCAATGGCGATAGCGGCAGTAATGACAGTTGACTCGTCAGCAAGATCTCTCGCTCTTCGCTTTCAAATTACATCACTTAAAGCGTGATTGCATCACTCAAGGCCAGCTAGAAGGCCTCGACTGGGACATATCCTAAAGATCACACTTAGAATCTTATAAGAACAAAGAACAAATAAATCAATCTGATTGGTTGATGAATCTGACAATCTGACTTTAGTTGCTCATTCATTTGCACTGTTGAGGGATTCTGTGGAAATTCTGAAGGCCTGACGGCGTGGAGATCAAACTCATGCGCTGCTTCGACTAAGGAGCATGGCTTCGGGCATGTGATTTGTGAAACAGTTGTCACGCTTCGCTTGTAAGCATCAAGGAATAAATTCTGACTGGATAAACTTTTAGTTTTTCTCTATTTGTTTGTAGATTAATTAAGAGTGGAAAGCAATCAAAAATACATAGGCAAAAAGGTGATTGAGAATGAAAGGATGAAAAATATTTATTTATTTGGCATTTTTGGCCAGCAGAGATGGCTTTGCTGGCCCTGAGAATTCACCACTGGTTAAACCAGTTAAACTATGGTATTTGTATAGTAAAACCATAATAACCAGAAAATTATTATTTTATTACCACAGTTTTTGTTTTCCTGTATTATCACTATGGTTTCACTATGAATATCATGGTTAAAATATGGTTACTGTAGTAAAACCACAGTTAATTTATTGCGAGGGAATGCAAAACTATTGTGAGGGAACGCAAAACTATTGCAAAGGAATGCAAAACTTATTGCGAGGGAATGCAAAACTTATTGTGAGGGAACGCAAAACTATTGCAAAGGAATGCAAAACTTATTGCGAGGGAATGCAAAACTATTGCGAGGGAACGCAAAAATATTGCAAAGGAATGCAAAACTTATTGCGAGGGAATGCAAAACTTATTGCGAGGGAATGCAAAACTATTACAAAGGAATGCAAAACTTATTGCGAGGGAACACAAATCTATTGCAAAAGAATGCAAAACTTATTGCGAGGGAATGCAAAACTATTGCAAAGGAATGCAAAACTTATTGTGAGGGAACGCAAAACTATTGCAAGGGAACGCAAAACTATTGCAAAGGAATGCAAAACTATTGCAAGGGAACGCAAAACTATTGCAAAGGAATGCAAAACTTATTGCGAGGGAACGCAAATCTATTGCAAAGGAATGCAAAACTTATTGCGAGGGAATGCAATACTTATTGCGAGGGAATGCAAAACTTATTGCGAGGGAATGCAAAACTATTGCAAAGGAACACAAAACTATTGCGAGGGAATGCAAAACTTATTGCGAGGGAATGCAAAACTATTGCGAGGGAACGCAAAACTATTGCAAAGGAATGCAAAACTATTGCGAGGGAATGCAAAACTTATTGCGAGGGAACGCAAAACTATTGCAAAGGAACACAAAACTATTGCGAGGGAATGCAAAACTTATTGCGAGGGAATGCAAAACTTATTGCGAGGGAACACAAAACTTTTGTGAGGGAACGCAAAACTTATTGCGAGGGAATGCAAAACATATTGCAAGGGAACACCAAACTATTGTGAGGGAATGCAAAACTTATTGCGAGGGAAAGCAAAACTATTGGGAGGGAATGCAAAACTTATTGCGAGGGAACGCAAAACTATGTGTTTACATGCACGCGCTTACTACCAAAAATCAGAGTATTCCAAAAATCAGACAACGCAACAAAAACCTTTTTACACGAGATCTGAAATCTTTGGATTATTCTCTGTTTTCGATGTCAAAGTGTAAATAATCATGCGCACAACACTTGTGCACATTGGATAAGAACGCCAGTAAAGGTTTAAATGCAGTGCCAAATAGGCGTAATGGGAAAAAATCAATATGTGTCAATCGGTTTATGCTTAAACCGTTTATGACCTTACCCGGATTAAAGAAAACCATTTAATGCATTAAGATGACCACACACATTGTCAGCTTGTTAAGAATTATCTATATAAGATCCTGCATGTACTCGCACACACTGATAGCTCAAATTGTGTAGCTTGTTGGGGAGAAGTGCGCAAATAATTTTTCAAGTACAAGAGATCAAAAGAATTTTGACAATGTGGAAGCTAAAATCGTGCCTTTCCGGCCCCGCCTGCCGGCAGGTCATCCCCGCCTCTTTGGACCTGGGAGGGTGACAAGGGGAGGGAAAAACAACAACAACAAAAAAACGAGAGGAAAAGGCCAACATAGAGCGACAGCAGGAGAGAGAGAGGACAGAAAGAGAAAAAAATACAAAAACCTGGCGGACGGAATGCCCCACCGCATTTTCGGTGGATGGAAGGGGTATCCCCCACCCCTGGCAGCGGTTCTCCCGCTCCAGGAGGTCGGCTAGGAGCCCCTCCTCCCCTCGCGTTCGGCAGCCGTTCCTCCGCTCTCAGGCAGCTGGGCTCCTCCGTCCCCCAGGTTGCGGCACCAGTGTAACAAAGTTCAATGGAAAGGAGGAGGCGAGAACCAGCTTAACAGTATAAATAATAGTTTAATAACAAACACAAACACATGCCGGGCAGCTGCCCGTAACTCTCTCTCTCCCTGGAACTGCTGCCTCCGTCGCATTTATCCCTCTCGAAGGCTTGATTAGCCTGATTAGGGGCCGGGTGTGCAGCATCACGACCCGACCCCGCCCTCCTCCCTACCACAGAGGGTTTTTAAAAATCCATCACAAATACCTCACATGGACACTGTTCATAAATAACTTATAATCGGATCAGTCGTTATAGAAACAGTGTGTGCTCGACACAGTTATACACAAACACTAATTTCACTCCACAATTACTGCTGATATTTACTGTTCTACTCCCTGCAGTTCAGTACAGTACAGCTTCAGAAAGAAAAATGGAAAACTAGAGAGAGAAATCAAGTAAAGTCCAAATAAAACCAACAGAGGACTTAGCCTAGAGTGTGTGGTGATGGATCTGTGTGTGTGGGGGATGTTGAGAATCAGCAGTGTGTGCAACTCAGTCTCTGAAGCTAGGTACGGTTGGGGGGGAATCATAAATTAGACATGAAAATTACTGCTAAGTGTGCGAATAAATTAAAGTATGCTTGCTTCTGTAAACACTGTCTGACTACATAATTACTAAACACTCTCTGGAAGAGTGAAAGAGAGAGAAAGAGATGGATAGGGGGAGGGAGGGAGAATGATAGGCAAAAAGGTGTGTGATGATGGTTTATTTATACGGTGATGTGCAACACATACACTAATGTTTGACATTTCACTAGATAGGTTGCCCAACACCTGCTCACAATCCTGAGACTGAAAATGAAAAACCATGGGCAAAAATGCACTTATGACATTTATCATGTGTAATTTAGTTTCTGCAAAAGTACAGCACTGAATTCGAAGTGATCAAGCGTAAAAACAAGTCTAATTATGTCCTCTGCCTTATCTAATCACCATACTGGAAAAGATGCTATGCATTAACTGTAATAAATGATTCTGAATTCATCATACCTAAACTAAAGAAAACATTTCAGATTAATGTTTTAATTGTAATTTATGATGCTCTTGTATGATGAACAGTATGCTTCATGAGAGACTCACATCTTGCAGGCAGGCCGTAGGCTCCGGTCATCTTTGCCTCCCCTGTTTCACAACCGTTCAAAGTGGCACATTCCTTCCTCAGCAGAGGGCCAGCCCCACGATGAATGGCACCATCCACTAAAGGGGTAGAATTTTGAGAAAGATGTCTAAAGACTTTTAAACAACAAAACAATAACACTGTAACAATCTTTGTACAGAGAATATCATTGAATAAATACACATGTGGAGCAACATCCGAATGCACTGGCTCACTTTGTATCATAGGAAAGATAAGACCTGACCAAATGAAAAAAAAAAATGTAACAACTAAGTATGTGTAGTTCTCTTAATAAAAGTAAGATGTGTTAGTCTAGATGTATAATTTTCATTTAGCATGCAAGTGGACCTGAGGTCAGATTCAGATAAAAAAAAATATAAATGTAATTATTTCTCTTTTTATTGTAATTGCAACTAATTTCAATTAATAGAATTTACATTATATACTTATTTTGTCTGGGACATCCACATGCCATATTCTTTACATTGGGTACGCATCTAAAACAAGCTGAGGAATGTGTTCCTGAATGACTTAATTCTATATTTTATACATCAGTAAATCAAGACATTGGCCCTCTTTGCAGTATGACAAACAAAACTTTTATTCAAATTATGACAATTGACACATTTCTCAATTACTTAATTGTGGCAGCTGTAACAGAAATCTCGAATATTAATTTGATTAATTGTGCAGCCCTAATATATATTATATATATATATATATATATATATATATATATATATATATATATATATATATATATATATATACTGTATATATACACACACACACACAGAGTGGCATGAAAAAGTATGTAAACCCTTTGGAATCAGCTGGTTTTCTGCATTAATTGGTCATAAAATATGATCTCATCTTCATCAAAGTCACGAGTATAGACAAACACTATGTGCTTAAGCTAACAACACAGAAACAGTTATAATCTTTCATGTTTTTACTGAAAATATCCCATTAAACATTTACAGTGCTGTGGAAAAATTAAGCAAACCTTTTAATAACTGGTCGATCCTCCTTTGGCAGCAACAACCTCAACCAAGCATTTCCGGTAGCTGTGAATTAGACCTGCACAATGTTCAGAAGGAATTTTGGACCATTCTTCCTTACAGAACTGATTCAGCTCAGCCATATTCTTAAGATATCTGGGGTGAACAGCAGATCATTCCACAGCATCTGTATTGGGTTAAGATCTGGGCTCTGACTGGGCCACTACAAATTGTTGTTTTTTCTTTTTTTGAAGCCATTCTGTAGTGGATTTACTTCGACGTTTAGGGTCATTGTTCTGCTGCATCACCCAACTTCTACTGAACTTCAGCTGGTGCACAGCCACCCTGTCATTATCCTGTAGGATATCTTGATAAACTTGGGAATTCAATACAATAATTTGTGTGTTATTAGTTAAAACAGATTGTGTTTGTTCATTATTATAACTTAGATGAAGATCAAACCAGATTTTAAGACAAATTTATACATAAATGCAGGTAATTCCAAAGGGTTCATATACTTTTTCTTGCCACTGTATATGTATTGCATTTTGAAAATAACTTGTCTTAAATGTGCAATTTGATTTAGACATATGAATGGGTGATTTTGCCACAGCATTTTGACTGAAGAAGGCCTTGAGCCGAAACATTTGTTTTTATTCCCCTGCTGCTATTTTTAAATCATAAAAAAACAATATTTTTGAAAGACATTTCCAGAGTGCATATCTTCCTTTTGCTTCTTTTGCATGCCACAGCATTTTAAACAAACACTTTTACCTACAGTAAATGTGCAACTTAATTATAAAAAATACAAATAGGGTGTTTTTTTCATTGTCTATAAAATCCACTTGGCTCAAGAATCTAAGGGGGCATATGCATGATGTTTCTAGATGTACTTTAAATGCAAAACGCTATAATGCCAGGCCTTTTAAATAGCCCAACCCCGCCAATTTTTAATTTCTTGAGGACACAGAAAAGTCTTATTTCTCACAGCACTGAGGGCAGCGATTGGAGGCCCATAATAGTTTTACTGGAGGGTTTTCTGCACCTTGGCACTTTTTTTGATATGTGCTTAGAAGCTGTAGAAGTGAGAGGATAGAGTGGTAACAAGAGAGACAGATAGGGAATGTACACAAGGAAATGTAGTAATGCCAAAGAGAGATTGAGGTTAAGAGAAGGATGGGGAAAGGAAGATGGAGGGAAGTTGTACTCTGGGGTTTGGAGGGAGGAAAGGAGGAAGAGAGGAAGGAATAAAAGAGATGCAAATGTGGTGATGAGGTATGGCTGTTGGGAACAGCTTGTCTTCCTGTGTAATTGCAACATGCACACATGCACTTTTATATAAAACACTGATATCTGGTTAGCAGGTGCTAATTGGCTCTTTGCTTACCTGACAGGGGGTTTATGACATGGAAAAATAACATATATTTTCCTATATTCCATAGAGGTCTTTTTTTTCCAGGTCACACTCATATTTGCTCCTTGTATGCAACCCCAAACAACACCCAATTATACACCCAAACATCCATGCATGTGCATTGAACATGCAGGATTTCGGTAAACAAAAGCATTCATTAACAGTTGTTCTCGATTTCCAGTCAAATCAGTTTGGCCCTGGACTGGGCAGCACTAACAAGTGTCACTGAAAGGCCTCCTCTTATTGGCTGAGCTGGTCACCATGGCAGCCATTAGTAAGAGCATTTTATAGGATCTGGCACATCTGCTTGCCCGTGTCACAAATCCCTCGACACCAAAGCACTATCTCTAAACACTTGCTCGGCATTCTGGGTTTTCAACCAGAATACCAACCGACCACTCTTTGTCAAGTGGAGTACAGAAAAACACACACACTCAAATTAAAATAATCAATCCATATACTGTATAGCTTTCTGTGCTGCTATGTAAATACAGAAATGTTACATATGTTGACACTTTAAGGAGTTGGAAACGGAAAAATGGGGTTTGAAACCAGGCTGAGTAAATGATGACAACATTTCATTTTGGGGTGAATTTCTCCTTTAAGAGGAAGGCATATGCCATAAAGCAACTTTACACCACAAACACACCAATACTTCAAATGAGACTCTAATGTCACAGTGTCCTTTCATACAGTCTGGAGCTCTCTGCTCTGAGCATCAGAAATGATCTGACTGATGTATTCTATTGTAACAAACTGAATTTTTGATCTCCTATATTTATCTGTGCCATTTGCAAGAATGATCCATTTGACTGTAAAACAAGGAAATCCAGCACAAATTACTTATTTCCCATCACTCATCTCCTGCCTCTCTTCCATCCTTCCATCCTCACTCACTTTCTCTTTCCATATGTCCCTTCCTTACATTGTCTGTCTTGTAGCATTCCTCAGCTGGCTGAGAATGCAGGATGCTAGTGATTGAAAACAGTACATGAAAAAAAAAACATATGCTACCATACAACACATACAGTGTGGAAAAATTAACCAGGAGTCACTTGTTGCAAAAATTCCACCGGAAGTGTTTTTTTTAATTTATTTTTCATTTTTTTATGAAACTCCAAAACCAACTCCAAAATTTACAGTGATTACTTTCACTTTATTTCCATAATTTTTCAAATTAAGAATTTATTTCAGTTGATTGAATGTAAATATTCTACAAAAATTTAAAACACACTATAGTTTGGGACAAACAGGTAAGGAGAAATGGTGCATTCAAGTCATGTCGGAATGATCTTATTTAAGAGTTGAACGCACATGAACGCCACCGCAAAGTTGTAATTACGAAATCGGGTTTTACTTTGAGCCCCGACTCAAGCAAATTGTTATTGGTAATAATTCAGTGTTACTTGAGGTTTTTGACTGTGCAGTTTAGTTTGTATGCATTGTTTGTGCTGTTAATGAAGAATAACAATAAAATATATAAGTAATAAGACTCAGTTAGCTGGTTAATGCACGGCAAGCATTTGCAATAAAACTACACTGATGAGCCAAAACATTATGACCATGTGCCTAATATGATGTTTGTCCTCCATGTGTCGCCAAAATAGCACCGACCCGCTGAGGCATGGACTCTACAAGACCCCTGAAGGTGTCCTGTGGTATCTGGCACCAAGATATTAGCAGCAGATCCTTCAAGTCCTGTAAGTTGCGAGGTGTAGCCACCATGGATCAGACTTGTTGGTCCAGCACATCCCACAGATACTCAATCAGATTGAGATCTAGGGAATTTGGAGGCCAGGGCAACACTATAACTCTTCATCATGTTCCTCTAACCATTCCGGAACAATGTGTGCAGTGTGGCATGGCACATTATCCTGCTGAAAGAGGACACTGTCATCAGGGAATACCATTACCATAAAGGGGTGTACCTGGTCTGCAACGATGTTTAGGTAGGTTGCATATGTCAAATTTACGTCCACGTGAATGGCCGGACCCAAGGTTTCCCAGCAGAACATTGCCCAGAGCATCACACTCCCTCCACTGGCTAGTTGTCTTCCCACAGTCCATCCTGGTTCCATCACTTCCCCAGGTAAACGGTGCACACATACACGGCCGTCCACATGATGTAAAAGAAAACGGGACTCACTGGACCAGGCATCCGTCTTCAACTGCTCCAAGGTCCAGTTCCAACGCTTGTGTGCCAAATATAGGCGCTTTTGACTGTGGACAAATATCATCATGGGCACTCTGACCAGTCTGCAACTACACAGCCCCATATGCAGCAAGGTGTGATGCACTGTGTGTTGTGACACATTTATCCCATAACATCATAAAAAATTTCTGTGACTTGTGCCACAGTAGACCTTCTGTCGGTTCGGACCAGACGGGATAGCCTTCGTTGCCCTCGCACATCGATGAGCCTTGGGCGCCCAACACCCTGTCCCTCAGACCACTGTCGGTAGGTACTCACCATTGCTAACTGGGAGTACCCCACAAGCCTTGCCGTTTCAGAGATGCTCTGACCCAGTCGTCTGGCCATTACAATTTGGCCCTTGTCAAAGTCGCTCAGGTCTTTACTCCTGCCCATTTCTCCTGCATTCAACACGATGACTACGAGAACTTATTGTTCGCTTACCATCTAATCAACCCAGAGCTTGACATGTGGCCTTGTTAGGAGATGATCAATGTTATTCACTTCATCTGTTAGCGGTCATAATGTTTTGGCTCATTGGTGTACAGTTCCCACCATTATATGTGGCCGCACAAGAATGATAAAAT
Organism: Myxocyprinus asiaticus; assembly: GCF_019703515.2. NCBI lineage: Eukaryota > Metazoa > Chordata > Actinopteri > Cypriniformes > Catostomidae > Myxocyprinus > Myxocyprinus asiaticus. The sequence continues at coordinate 31,005,443 of NC_059365.1, forward strand.
AGGTAGATAAATAGGGTGACCAGATTCCTGCTTGTGGAATACGGGACAGCCCCCTCCCAGCAAAAATGATATTGATGTATCCTTACCTAGGCTCAGTTCAATGTGAAGTAGAGAGTGCATTCACATCTGTAACTGTTGTCACCTTGTACTTTTCGCTGGCAGCAATTTTTCTCAGTGTGCGCTTGTCTTTCAAGAGTTTATCGTAAAATGCAGAGCAGTCCAGTCCAAAATTAAGACGTATGAAAAGCATTGCCTTCATGACTGTTACACTGAGTCGAGATTTATCCGGTGTCCATGCTGCGTTCATTAATGAGAACACACGCTCCACAGATGCAGATGTCCCAGGGTGGCATAAAACAAACCCCACAACCATGGCTAAGTCTCAGAAGTTGATGGTTTTACTCTGCAGCTCACGAAAAACATCTGTCCATCTCTCAGACACAGCCGTCTTGTTCATGTTCCACTCAGAAGTTCGACGAGTGACAATGTTTTTCCCGCAAGCCCACTCATCAAAGAGTGTGGTTTCGTCAATCAAACTGAGAGTGGGGATTCTGGAGTAGAAGTGTTCTAGGCTGCTCTGAATGTCTTTCCACTCTGGGATGTCTCTCAGTAGGGTACACTCAAGTTTTTCTGTGTTCTCCAATGAGCGGCTCCAATTTTGGAGGTAATCCACCGATGCGGAATAAAAGTTTCTGACTGTACAAAAGAAATCATACACTCGCATGTCACCAGCTTCAACCAGATCATCCAACTGCTTTTTAATGTCAGGGTATAAATGATTCCTCCTTCCTGGCTTGCAAGACTTTTCTCAGGTCATGAATGTGCAAAGCTATGGCCATGCACAACATAATGATAAGCAAAAAGTCCTTCACTTGCAAGCACCTTGTCAGATTTAGAACTTCTTTTTTGTATAAACATGTGCAATGTCAGTGCGGCCTCCATGGGTGACGGAAAAGCGAGCTCCACAAATCTCACACCTCACTTTACTAGGCTCTGTCTGTGACTCCTTTTTTTTTTTAAATTTAAACTCTTTTTTGAAGATCCTCATTAAATATACATGCATGCTTCCTTGACATGTTTCCTGCAGCAATTTCATCTGTGTGCTCTTTCAAACTGACTCTTCAATCAGTTCACTAACTGGATGTCTATTGATATGGGATTGTGATTGAATAGTTTAATCCAATCATGTACTTCAAATAACACAGTGTGATTTTATTGGTTTTACAAGCTGTATCCTTGGCCACCTTTGATTAGAATACTCACGTGACTGAGAAAGCCACATAGGCGATAGAGAAATTTTAGGTGAGGGGAAATACGGGACAAAACACTATTTTTCAGAATAAGTCGGGACATTAGAAAAAGTGCTTGAATACGGGACTTTCTCGGGAATAACGGGACGTCTGGCTGCCCTATAGATAAAGCATTTATTCTGCCTTCATGTGTTAACAGAATTATCGTCAATACAAATTTCTCTCTCAGAAGTTCACATGAAAACCCCTCAAGTCATAATACGACTTGTAAATCTGAGATAATTTTTATACCCGAGTTTCCGATTTGGGAGGAAATGTAAACTTTCAACATGGCAGAGGAGAGTACAGTTTCTGTAGTGAATGACAGGTTTGGTTCATTTTTCTAAATACAGCTAATAGTTAGCGTTTACCATTTCGGTCATATTTATTAACCATCATGAACCATTTGATGCATGTTTTACATTGTTATCTTGTATTTGACCAGAATTCCAGTATCGTTAGCAAGCTTAATGAGTAATATGTATTATGGTGTGACTGGTGTCAAAATAAAAGTTCCTCAAGAAATATATAGGAATGAACCTGGTGTTGACCATGTTTCCTGTTCTTTCTAACAACAATGCATTTGAACGTGACATGCTCATAATTACCACTTCTGAAGTGGGAAGTAGGATAATTCCAATAGAACATGAAGGCAGCATAATTACACACTGAATGTGTGGCTTTGATCTTCATTTTGTTGCACTGGTGCTACATAACCTTCCTGACATCACTAGTAAGTGAAAAAGAGAGAAAGAAATTGCAAAACGGGTTCATCGTTTCTGACTAAAATCACTTGAATGCACATTACATCGTATTTAGATTTTGAACGCACCAAAATACGCTCTCATAAAGGAAAAAAATGCCCATGAAAATCAATTTCAGGGGGAAAATTTTGCCCATTCAAGGGATAGTTCACCCAAAAAGGAAAATTCTGTCATCATTTACTCACCCTAAAGTTGTTCTGAACCCGTGTTACTTTCTTACTTCCATGGAACACAAATAGAGATGTTAGGCAGAATGACTAACATCTCCATGGATGTTGCATTGAAAAAAAAATGCAATGAAAGTGTGTTGTGTTCCACGGAAGAAAAAAGTCACACAGGTTTGGAACAACATGAGCGTGAGTATATGATGACAGAATTGTAATTTTTGAGTGAACTACCCCTTTAATAAAAAATAAAAAAAACAATAATAATTTTTGACACTGGACACATATACTACTATCTCAAGAGTTCATTTATTTATTCTCTCTCCTGTTATTTTAACACATCCAACTGTTTTGCTCCCTCAGCTTTACTGCTTTTCCTGCCTTAAACACCAACATGCAGAGACTCACCCCTCATCTATCTCTATCTGCATGCAATGCTCTGAGGCTGTGTCCTCCCTAATGTATAGTTTGTCCCTGCCTAATAATCACCCAGGTTTGCCTTAACAAACCTCTGGAGTGCAGCCAACAAAAAGAGAGGGAGAGAGTGTGAGAGAGGGAGCGAGAGGAAGCTGATGTGTTTGCGTACTGGCGACAGAAATAGAGAGAAAAGAGGTGTTGGAGTGTTAGGGAGTGAGGAGAAGAGGTGATGGGGTAGGGCAGAGAGACAGAAAGATGGGTGAAGAGCAAACTAAAGACAGAGAGAGAGAGCGAGATGGAAGACATGCAGAGGCACGAACTGACAGTGAGGTATAAAATGAGGGAGGTGAAGGTCAGGCCTAAATCAGTCCAGTTTGCCATTTGTGTTTGAAGAACTGGATAAAAACTCAGGTCAATATATAGCAGTGCGCACTTCTGAATTTGTGTTTGTGTGTGTGAGATGCAGTTCTGATGAGTTGGATTCTCAAGTGCAGATATATCACTGATATTGATTAGCTAACAGGCAGGCACTTACCAAGGGCACAAAGAGCATGAGCGGCACATGCTTAACACACACACACACACACAAATACTGAGTCAACAGTTGGAAATTTCTGTTAATGTGCATAGCACTCTACTATCATAAATTACATACAAGAGATTGTGCAGTGCACTTTCACAAACACACACACACACACACACACACACACACACACACTTCTCATTCAGATTCAGGATATGTACATAAGATTTAAGATCTGAAACAACATTTGAACTCAGTTTAAGAACACACAAAGGCTAAATATGATTTGCATAATTGACATATCTATATCTACTGACAATGTTCGCATTTACAAAACAATTCTAATCAAAAATAAATTACCTCAGTTATAAATCACACTTCATGAGGACTCGTCTGTTTGCTGTGTGAAATACTCCGGTTTACTTTTAAACGGTTCATTATTGATAATAATTTAATTTAGGGCTAATGCACAAGAGGTAAGGTTTATTTCAGACTGATCACAATGTGAATTCAGTAACAGGAGGTCGAACATTTTGCTGCTGAAATCTGTCTGTGCTTACCAAAATTTGAACCACTGCCCCCAGTGGCTGAAGCTGGAAGTGTTGTTAAAATGAAATGTCCGCAGGGTGGCGCCAAAAATCAAGTTGTATTTTTGCTGTAAAAGGTGTAATACAGTCAACAGGAATGTATTTTCTATTTAACCTATTCCCGAACCCAAACCCCAAATGTAAACCTAACTGTCAGTGGAGTAAAAATGTAATATTAGGGCAAAAATGCAACCTCCGAAACGTGCTCATCATTGTTTATGTGAACGCGATTACTTTCTGGTTTCCAAGGGACTAGAAATCATGTCTTGGAGTAAATGTTTTTCCTTCTTGGTTTACATAGGACATGATAGTTGTTTCTCAATGCAAAGAATGCAGAGAATGGTCTTGTGTTCTTATGAAGACCAGTCTTGCCAAGCCACCTTGTAACAACGAACTAGGAAGGATATGAGGACGTAGAATGCATCTATTGCAAGCCTTGAGATGTGCTGCGATCTTCCTATTGTGCCATTAACCACCACACAGCACATTTGAAGCCAGTGAGAGAACTACTGGCATTATCCCACACCAGTGCCAGCATTATTATCATCACACAAGTGAGGTTTTGCAGGACTAGTGACATGATAAAAGAATAAAGTTTGAGAACACTCGTTTCCTTCATGTGTTTATTACTATATTAAAATGATACCCAACAAAACAACAAATGTTGACGGAGTATGAGGAATCTCACGAGCCATCAGACTTTCGCAATCTTACAGCGGGAAACTCTTGGGGAAAACACAATGATAAATGTCCTTCGTCTGCCACCGTAGTACCGGATTATTGCCCACAAGTCATCATCCGATACATCCTCAATATTCGGCCTGATCAAGAACACATCCAGTTAATGTACCTGCATTCTTGAGTATTGGAACTGAACTTAGGCAGTAGATGATGATGTCGAACAATCTACGAGAAGGTAATAACACAAAAGAACGCACATTGAGAAACAGCCGCTGAGTTCGGAATTGCATAGTACAATACTACTTTTACTATTTCTGCCATAGACAGTATACAATTCCCGTCACTGTCTCCTGCAGCGTGCTATCAGTGGTGCCACATGGAAAGGTAAACACGTTTGAGTCGATGCTAAAATGTCTGATGGAGATAGCATCTGTCAGTAATTCGGCAGCATGGGGACGATTTCAGAGTACATGAACATTCGAAAACATGTTGACTTCCTGTGTGATCATGTTGTTTATTTTGTGACAATGACCAGATTACTGTACATAATTCCACATATAATCCAGCTACTTATCAAAGAAATTAATAAATGGATATGAGATACTGATTTGAGTATACATTATTTTATTGCATATTATTTACATTTGTGTACGACGAAAGACAGTGTGAAGTTATGCAAGAGATATGACAGCATAGATGTAGAAAAAAGGGTTGCCTAGGAAAAAGTTCGAATATACAGTTTAGCAGCTATTAAACAGCCATATTTGACTCAGAGTTCAATAATTGACCAATTTCGAATCAAGGATGGCAGAGAGTGGTGTAATTAACAGCTTTATTTTCTAATACAGTCTTGTTAAGAAGGTTCTGGAGGACACAGTGGTTAAAGGTGATTTCTCAATACACAGTCTATTGGAAAAACAGTTGTTACATGTTACACAATCGTTGGTTAGAACCTCCCGAGACCAGGAGCATTACGAGCCCGTAACTAATGACTAAAAGAGCAGCTCTCAGATAATTGCAGATGTAGTTCCGGATCCTCACGAGAGCACTACTTATTTGATGGACTGTAATTTATAAGTAGGATGTTTAACAATGTCAGTATTGCCCTGTTTTCTCTTACAAACAAATACTGTAGCAGTACTATGATACAGTGATATTATCAGATGATAATACTTTGGTACTTTGAAAATGTTTTTTATATTATCATATTCATACAACATGCTATTTATGTTGTATTCAATGCATTTCAAAGAATACCATGGTGCAACTACAACAGTACAATATGTCCAAAATACATAATAATTATAATAATTTTTATAATAATTTTTCTTTATTTATCACACATTATACATTTGCACATATACAGTGAAATTCTTCTTTTTCACATATCCCAGCTAGGCTGGGGTCAGAGTGCAGGGTCAGCCATGATACGGCCCCCCTGGAGCAGATAGGGTCAAGGGCCTTGCTCAAGGGCCCAACAGTGGCATCTTGGCAGGTGCTGGGGCTTGAACCCCCGACCTTCTGATCAGTAACCCAGAGCCTTAACCGCTGAGCCACCACTGCCCCATGTGAGTATTGGTAAATGACAGAATTTTTATTTTTGGTTAAACTCTCCCTTGAAATATTAGTTCAGAATTGACTGTACCGTATGTGTGGCTTTTGCCAAAGAGTTCACTATTTGATGAGTATATGTTTGTACAGATAGAGGGGAGGAACCTGAAGGTCTTAATGTATTTCTGGGAAGATCTACCGTCTTGTCAGATCAAAGGACTTTTTAATACATCACAGTGAGCAAACGATTTCGAAAAAGCACCGTCTCTCTTTAATTCCACTGTTTTATTCAGAATCTGCTGATGAATTGTTTTTCTCTTGTAAATGTTTGTGTGTGTGTGTGTGTGTGTGTGTGTGTGTATTGGGAGGAAAGGGTTGCTCTATCAGAGATGGTTTAAGAGTTTAGCACTCATTTCATCTCACTGGGTCTCTCTAATCACTCTTTTGCTCCTCAAATAGCGCCTCTGTTCTCACTCACGGGGCTATCAGAGATGGGCTGTTAAAATTCAGAGAAGTGCAAAGCCTTGGGCTGACAACAGCTCCCATCACACACACTTTCTCGCTCTCTCACCTTTGCTTGCACCTGCTGATTCTCAATTGCTCTCTTCCACCTTATAATTCCACTCACACTTCTCCAATGTTTCTCTCCTCTAATGTCTTTCCCCTCTTGAGCAAGACTGTAGTGTCTACATTCCTTTCATTCAACCTTTGAAAGAGAGGAAAAAAAGAATCGACTCACCTCCTCCTCCACCCAGCAGTGTCTTATTAGCTGAAACGATAGAAAAAGACAACAGAGGAGTGATTTAAGCAACTATACTAGTGACTGACAATCCTAGACAAATTCAGTAAAGAATAAGAATTAAGTTATAGGCAGTAGTACATTAAACACACTTAACCATGGTAAAAATACTCTAAGGCATGGCCTTGAATGACTTATTGCTTTTAAAAAATTAATTAATTCCAGGGTAATCTAAAAAAGAATAATGTTAAAAATGTACATTATATATATATATATATATATATATATATATATATATATATATATATATATATATATTTCTAGAAAACTTTTTTTAAATAAATATATATATATATATATATATATATATATATATATATTTATTTAAAAAAAAAGTTTTCTAGAAATACACAGCTAAAAAAGGTGGAAATGTATCATCACAGTCCAATTAATAAAATAGTCCATTAGCCTAACTATAGGCTATTTGCAGCTGCCAAGCAACATCTCAACTTGGCACATTTCAATACTGTAAAATGTTCGGCCACAGGTGTGCATTCACAATTAAAAAATATTTTTGCCTATTTTTTATTTATTTATTTTTTATCCCCTTTTCTCCCAATGTTGGAATGCCCAATTCCCACTACTTTAGTAGGTTCTCGTGGTGGCGCGGTAACTCGCCTCAATCCAGGTGGTGGAGGACAAGTGTCAGTTGCCTCCGCTTCTGAGACAGTCAATTCGCGCATCTTATCATGTGGCTTGTTGTGCATGACACCGTGGAGCCTCACAACATGTGGAGTCTCATGCTAATCTCCGTGATCCACGCATAACTTACCACGCGCCCTACTGAGAGCGAGAACCACTTAATTGCGACCACGAGGAGGTTACCACATGTGACTCTACCCTCCCTAGCAACTGGGCCAATTTGGTTGCTTAGGAGACCTGACTGGAGTCACTCAGCACACCCTGGATTCCAACTCGCATCTCCAGGGGTGGTAGTCAGCGTCAGTACTCGCTGAGCTACCCAGGCCCTCTACACATTTTTGCCTATTTTTAAGATTTACACATTTCAATTTCATAACAAAATTCCACTGAATTGTTTGTAATGTTTTAACAAAATTTAATTAATAAAACATATTTCGTCTTTTCTTATATTGTTCAATTTTGTGGAATTTTATTATGAAATTTAAAAAACAAATTGGAGTGTATCTGCATTTTACAATGGCTTCAAACACTGCTCATCCGATCAGAATGTAGAGTCTGACTCTGAACTATCCCTTTTATAATTATATATAATAATAATTAAGATTCAGAGAACATTCAATTAAAACACTCAATGAAATATACTCACACACATTGAAATATTATATATTTAAAAATGTTCCATGCTTCATCGGATAGCAGATAATCTGCATTTTCAACATGCCACACCATACAGAACTGCATTAGGACCCTTACGCTTTTCTGCTTTCTTAGTAGACTATTCAAAGTGCAGCCGTGAGCCTGGCCATCCTATGCGCTAACTGACATTTGCATCAATACAGCAAAATGTAGGGTCTTGAAACTGTGTTACAGGTGAAATGAAAGCCTTCATACAATTTTATAAATTACCCTTGTTGATACAGAGCTGCTTTTTCATTACAGCCAAAGTGCAAAAATGCTTTGTCTACCAGTTTAATGTCAATTAAAAGGGAAAGTTGACTCTGTTTGCAGCAAAGTGCTTCAAATTTGAGTTCGACACTGAGGCCATCGCAATGAGAGTATTGTTTCATGATCACACTGTGAAGCTAAAACACAAATGAGCAATAAGATTGCTGATTATTTTTCCCATTTAAAATTCATTACACCTCTGCACACGGACGTTAAACTGCATGATGAGTGATGCGCTTATGAACCTACAAATAATTTACCAGATGGAGTTCATGTAAGCCCAGAACACACACACAACCACAGGAATAAGCAAAACACGCACGCACACACACACATTTGCAACAGAGATAGACTGACAAACTAAAACAGTATGGAGAGAGAGAGAGAGGAGTAACCATAGCAACCCCAAAGCCCAAAGGTTTGTTAATGAAACCTAGTTAATTACACAGGGAGGGGAAAGGATGAGAGATGGAGACAGACTATATGAGAGAGACAGGAGAGATGGAGCAGGAGAGAGATGTAATTTGCAAGTGGAGGCCCCTTTTCACTCCTGTCTGTCAAAGAAAAAAATACTACAGGGAAGAGCAAAGGCATCAGACATGTCTGAGGAAGTACAGAGTGAGAGAAACAGTGAAGGCTGTAAGTTGATGATACCCCAGGGGGAGAGATTTGACATCTGCTTAAACCCATGTGTGTGGTGTTTTATTCAGAGGAAGGGTGACAAGTAGTACCGTGGAGTTGATGATAATGATCTCACACACACATTCATGCTCTCACAGTTCTGCGAGACATATTGACATGATCAGATTGTATTCAGGAATGTGTTCACAAAATGCAATATTCTTATTCAGAACTGTAACAATTCCCTTCAGGCAGTATAAAATGGATCTATGAGGAAAACAATGAACATGAACATCAATACCAAGGTTGCGAATGTAAACAAAAAACTGTGTTCAGTGCCGATTCGTAGCTTCAATTCTACTCTAAACACGATACACAACAAGATGCAATATTTCCAACATCAAGAGAAGCATTAAATAAAGAAATAAAACAGAGGGATATATGAGAATAAAGAAAGTTCAACAGAAGGTTGGGTGAGAGTAGAAGAGGAAGAGAAATATATCTATTTCATATATATAGATATAATATATAAAAGATATAAGCAGGGAGGTAGAAAACAATTATAAAGATGGGATCAACAGGGAGAAAAAAGGGCAAAGCAGAAAAAACATGCTGAATACACAAAAACACACTACACTGCAAAAATACTTTTCTTCATTATTATTTTTGTCTTATTTCCTAGTAAAAATATCTAAGTATTCTTAAAACAAGATATATTTACTTTGACAAGCAAAATGGCATAAGATATTAGAGGAATATTTCGGGTTTGATACAGCATTTGTGGCATAATATTGATTACCACAAAAAACAATTTTGTCTCGTCCCTCCTTTTCTTTAAAAAAAAAGTAAATAAACGTGGTTACAATGAGACACTTACAATGGCAGTGAATGGGTAAAATTTTTGGAGGGTTTAAAGGCAGAAATGTGACCTTATAATTTTATAAAAGCACTTACATTAATTATTCTGTTAAAACTCATGTATTATTTGAGCTGTAAAGTTGTTTAAATCGTTGTTTTTACAGCCATTTTAGGGTTTGTTGACATTACATCGTCATTACAATGAAGTTGTAAAATTGGCTATAACTTTACACAGAAAAGGTTTATTAGTGATTTTTTTCACACTGAAATCTTAACACATATTGTTTATGTCTTGTGGCTATACTTTTTAAACAGTGTGTATTTATATGTTTATGGATTGTCTCCATTCACTTCCATTGTGAAGTGCCTCACTGGAACCCAGATTTTTGCTTCTTTCTTTTTTTTTTTTAAAGCCAAAATAAATTTTTGTTGCAATCAATATTATGCCACAAATACTGTCAATTGAGCTCAACTTGTATTGAACCAGGAATATTCAACTTTATGCTTAAAACTTGCCAATGGGGTAAGAAAAATTAACTTGTTTTCCCTTTGAAATAGGTGTATTTTTCCTACCTCATTGGCAAATTGTTTGTCTTGTTTTAAGCATAAACCACTAAATTTAGTTTGATTTCTCTGAAAACAAGACAAAATATCTCATGCCATTTTGCTTGTCAAGTAAATTTATCTTGTTTTAATAATGTTTCGGTATTTTTACTGAAAAACAAGACAAAAATACTTTTTTTGAATGGAGAGGTGGCCAGAATATAAAAGTAAAAACACATCTTTTTATTGCAGAGAAGAATATACCACATGAGTTTATCAAAAGACAACAAAACAGGAAGAGAGAGAGAAAAATATATTTTCTTTTCGTCTTTATTTTCTAATGTTATGTAGTCAGACTTCTTAAACTTACAAAAACATTTTTTAAATAGAAAGATTTCTACCTGATGAAATTAGATATCTTTTCAGTTTTGAAAATCTACTAAAATAATTTAGGAAGAATAAAACTTTAAAGTCTTTGTTCAGAAGGGTGATGGTCAAGTGTTCTGGTCTATGTATCTGAAATAGCCTGCCACAGGGGAGAGGGGGTGAAACCCAGGGAGAGAGAGATGTTGTGTGTGTGTGTGTGTCCAAACAGATGTCCTTAATGTCTGACACACAAGAACCCTGCAGACACCATGGCTAATGCATTCAATTGCAAACACACAAACACAGGCATGCATGCACCACACATTACACTCAGGCCTGCTTACTCAGCAGAAGATGACTTCATAAACATTTACATCACATATCTAAATCAGGGCTACAGTGACATGTGGGTCAAAGTCAATCTTGCCCACAGTTCAGTGCACTGATAGTTCAGGACTTGCATACTGCACATGGACTGTTTCACATGCACTCCTAGAGGGAGTGAACTGCATGCCATGCATTAAAATGTAATATGACATAACCACAAAAAATGCTGTAAACAAATCACATTAATTTGGAATTCAAAAGGGGAATCAAAGTTGCAATGAATCTGCAAACACGCATCAGATGACTGACAGGGTTATTATTATGATTATTTATGTCATGATCTCCATCCTAAAACATCTTCATCCACAGCGGTCGATTTGTAAAAAATAAATTCAAGGGGGATGTTAGTTAAGAACACTTCTCGCAAATCTAATCTTTGTGTCCAATTTGGTTTCATACATTTCTAAAAAAAACTTTATAGCATTTTTTACAAAAATATTTAAAACTTTCAAATTGTCATATGGTGTAAACATCAAGTAAAAAGTATAATAATACTTTCTTTGCACCTTGAATACATGAGAGCATAAACTTAATCATTAATTTTTAAAAGGTTTTCAAATATTATGAATTTTTGACTCAAAAAGATCACATTTTCTCAGGATTACATCACATAATTTGAACAAAATGTGCCTTTTCATAAAAATATCAAAATAATATCAGATGATTTTTAAAACGTCGTGCTCAGTCTTGAGGGTCTAAAGGTGTCCGCTGTGTTTTATGGTTTTATGGTCAACATAAACAACAAAATGGCTACCTACATGTCGGTTACACAACGACTTTGATTTGGTGGACAAAAGCACTTTTAAATATGAAACATATTTTAAAATAATTGTTTCACTGCTTATTGTTTTTAAGAAATAATAATAAAAGATTATTCTGCACCAGTCATACCAACATTTTTTTTTATTTTTTGAATTTCAGCTTTTAATGGGACTTTGACCTTTTTTTTTTTTTACTGTCTCCAGGCACCACATGACATTTTTTTTATTTAAGCCCCAGAAAAAAAGATCAGTATGTCTTTAAACTCAGCAATTGAAAATATGCTCATCATAGAGGAGGTGTATTCAAGTAAATTGTTTGTGTGAATTGCACTTTTTTTTTTTTATGTATTTGTAATATAATAGATCTGGACAAAAATTAGCATCACTTCATCATTGACCCTTAGAACACATGGCCATAATATGCAGCTTTTACATTCTGTTCTTGTATTTTATGATGAATGTTGTGAAAAGAATCCAAAAACGGGTTTTTTCTTGATCGCTCGCCCACTGTCACAGACACACATTTTTTTCTACTACAATAACTGAACTAGTAAAGGAAGTTTGGGTTGTTTCTATAAAGGATGCTTAAACAGTGGTGTAGAAAAGAGGCTTTATGGTTACAAACATGTAGGCTACATGTTGTAACTGCAAACCTGTCATACCTTACATTCTGTTCTCTCTCTTTTTTTTTTTTTTTTTTTTTTTTACAGTTTTTCTCGATTGCTAACACACATTTCTTGAATGTGTACTATATTTTCTCAAAACCCTAAACACACGTCTTGATACTCACACCATTTTGGCCAGACCCTTGGCTTTTGACCCAAAAGTAAACACTGTAGTCAAAACCATATTATCTGTCATAGAAACCAAACTTTGCATTCAAATTACAAACAAAACCATCAAATACAATCAACCTTCTGCATACCCTTTACACACTGCTGGGAGGAATTGAAAAAACTATTATAAAAAGGTTTTCATGAACCAATAATGTGTCCTTGAATTTCAGATATGTTCCACTCCATGAGTTTGACACGATGTGAATCATACAATCACACAAATACTTCAGTTGTCCTTCTTACAGGATGTTTATTTTCCATTCAAACATTCTACATTACAGTACTCCAATTGCTTGTTGAACAATCATGCTTGTCACTGTAGTGGCCACAGTAAAGTACTGTAAGTCACCAACACAAATTCACCAAAATGGAATTTGCAGAAAACAAAGAAGGCTAAGAAAACAAGGAAATAAACATGGAGCATTTTCACCTAGGTAAGAGGGTTAGAGTACGCTACAGTACTGTAATATCAATAACACTTCATTCTGGGTCAGCATCCTGTCACCGACCAGGGTCAGGCCAGAGATTTTCATCAACATTACTGACTATGTTTTCCCTAGCCAAACAGCGGGGGAAAAATGCCCTTGAATGCCTGAGACATCCCTGACAGGACTCCACAGCAATGTCCCCACAAGCTTCCTCCATGGCTTGGAGAAGGTTGTTCTGTACATAGGGATTTCTGTCATAGACCTTCCACCGCCATGCTGAGAAGAACTCCTCTATTGAACTGAGGAAAGGGGAGTATGGTGTAAGGAACACATTTGTGAATCTTGGATCATTCATGAACCAGTTCCGGACCAGAACAGAATGGTGGAAATGTACGTTGTCCCAAACAACAACATAACAAGGCTGCAATTCTCTCTGGACATGTTGGAAAAGAGCTTTCCATAGGCCATCCAGAAAAGTCAGAAGACGTTGAGTGTTATATGGGCCAAGAGTAGCATGGTGGTGAAGGAGTCCATGGTTGCTGATGGCTGCACAAAGTGTAACATTACCCTCATGCTGGCCAGAGACGTCCACGAGAGTACGTTGGCCAATAATGTTGCACCCTCTTTGTCTTCGCTTTGTGAGGTTGAATCCTGCCTCATCCACAAAGATGAACTCATGCAAGGTGTCACTGGCATCAAGCTTGAGTATTGTCTGTATGAGATTTGATTACATTACATTTCAATACAGCCAATCCAATATTGTTACAATAAGCCAAGAAAACTATATCACAACATGTAAGTTATCTGTAGCCTACACAGTACAATAGTTGATATTTACACACAAATTATGGAATAAATGTAAACACATGCCTGGTCATATTGGAAACACAGCTCTTTCACTCTCTCTGAGTTCCTGTCAAATGGAACCCGGTACCATTTTTGAAAGTGCGTGAAACTTTTGAAAACTTGCATTACCATCAGTGGCACAAGTTTCATGTGAACACTTGGAAGGACAAATCAAACCTGTTTGCCAGTGAGAGAGAGAGAACACGCGCGCTCAATTGCGTTACTATGTTCATGTTCTATGTTCACTATGTACCCTGTTCATACAACACCACGTCATTACAATTTAAGGCAGATGTATTTCAATTCCTCTGTCAAGCAAATACTTTCTATGTTGCTTTTAAATGCTTTGGCAATACAAAATGTACTTTTGTCATGCCAATAAAGCAACTTGAATTGAATTGAATTGAATTCATAATGTTCATAATGTCTTGTTAAATGCTTATTTTATTTTATATTGTATAGTGTATATTTTTATTCATTACCTGGCACCTTATTTTAATTCTATTTTTATTGTTATTTGTTACTGTTTTATTATTATTATTTGTCTTGTCACTATCTGTTTTGTGTATTAATGCTTTGGCAATATTGTATGTAAACACAATCATGCTAATAAAGTACTTTAAATTGAAATTGAGAGTGAGAGAGAGAGAGAGAGAGAGAGAGGGAGAGATAGAGAGTGTGTGAGAGAGAGAGAGAGAGAGTGAGAGTGAGAGGGAGAGATAGAGAGAGAGAGGGAGAGATAGAGAGTGTGTGAGAGAGAGGGAGAGTGAGAGGGAGAGAGAGAGAGTGAGAGGGAGAGGGAGAGAGATAGTGAGAGTGAGAGGGAGAGAGATAGAGAGAGACATAGTGAGAGTGAGAGAGAGAGAGTGAGAGTGAGAGGGAGAGAGATAGTGAGAGTGAGAGGGAGAGAGATAGAGAGAGTCAGAGTGAGAGAGATAGAGAGTGAGTGTGAGAGGGAGAGAGAGAGAGAGAGAGTGAGAGTGAGAGGGAGAGAGATAGAGAGAGAGATAGTGAGAGTGAGAGAGAGAGAGAGTGAGAGTGAGAGGGAGAGAGATAGTGAGAGTGAGAGGGAGAGGGAGAGAGGGAGAGAGATAGTGAGAGGGAGAGAGATAGAGAGATAGTGAGAGTGAGAGAGAGAGAGAGTGAGAGTGAGAGGGAGAGAGATAGTGAGAGTGAGAGGGAGAGAGATAGAGAGAGTCAGAGTGAGAGAGATAGAGAGTGAGTGTGAGAGAGAGAGTGAGAGTGAGAGAGAGTGAGAGGGAGAGAGATAGTGAGAGAGGGAGAGAGATAGAGAGAGAGATAGTGAGAGTGAGAGAGATAGAGAGTGAGTGAGTGAGAGAGAGAGAGAGAGAGAGAGAGAAAAAGAGTGAGAGTGAGAGAGATAGATAGTGAGTGAGAGAGAGAGATAGTGAGAGTGAGAGAGTGAGAGGGAGAGAGATAGAGAGTGAGTGAGGGAGAGAGAGAGATAGTGAGAGTGAGAGATAGTGAGAGTGAGAGAGATAGAGAGTGAGTGAGGGAGAGAGAGAGAGAGAGAGAGAGATAGTGAGAGAGTGAGAGGGAGAGAGATAGAGAGTGAGTGAGGGAGAGGGAGAGAGATAGAGAGTGAGTGAGGGAGAGAGAGAGAGAGATAGTGAGAGGGAGAGAGTGAGAGGGAGAGAGATAGAGAGTGAGTGAGAGAGAGAGATAGCGAGACAGAGAGTCTGAGCGCGCGCGACGGTCACAGCGAGACGGACTGACTGAAGACTGAAGCGGCTCAATACAGATTCAAAACCATTAGAAAAAGCGATTTATAAAAACAAACATTCCTCACGAAAGATGTCGTTTCCCCACACTGAGGTATGTTGCTCTAAACAGTTTTTCATATACCACCAGTCAGCCTGTGAGACGGCTGAGGGACGTTTATTTTTTGGTCTGCCGCCGCCAACTCTTACTTT
Organism: Myxocyprinus asiaticus; assembly: GCF_019703515.2. NCBI lineage: Eukaryota > Metazoa > Chordata > Actinopteri > Cypriniformes > Catostomidae > Myxocyprinus > Myxocyprinus asiaticus. The sequence goes on from NC_059365.1 coordinate 31,021,385, forward strand.
AACTGAAATTATGTATACTGATAATGTATTTAATGCGCATTAAGAGAATACTGGGGTATTTTAACTACATGCGTAGTCTTGTAATTTGCCTTTAATTTATTTGCTCTTAAGCGCCTATTTAATCAGTCTGAGACAGCAGCCACATACAATTTAAATCCGCTGTGAATTAAGCATTTACAGTCATTTCTTTTAATGAGATGTTATTATAAGCGAGTATACTGTGTATTCTACCAAAATGAGCTTGTTCGCTTCATGCTGGCTATTTAAATAATATAATCTGGAGAAGGTTTGCATTTGTTTTTGTACTTTGAAACCTGGTGCAGAGATGTGACTGGAGTTCAGCTCTATAATGCATGTGTTTTTTGCGACCGTATTCCCACCAACTCTCTAATATCAGGAATAAAGAGGATAAATAAAGGGATGCTGTAGTACAGCTGCCTAGAGCATCTACAGTAGGCATTTAAATCCTTGGATATTAAAAGTCAGTTTTATGTCACAGATTATGGACATTGTCCTAGACTGTAATGTGATTTCAACTGAGAAGCACCATTCAACATGTAGATTTATAGGGGTTGTAAAGGAGAACAGGATGCTTGAGGTCTTAGATATATTGTTCTTTTTTACTTACCATTCTATTTATTGAATTTTTATTACGTTTGAAGGCTATATCCCGTTGTTTGTAATAATGTTCTTCCTTTTTATAACTAGTCCGTCCAGTTTTGAACAAGAAGAGACAACATCTGTGTAAAGAAAACAAGAAAAAAAAGAAAAAAAAGGGGAGTTGCAGTGTTGGGTTGCAGCTTATTTATGAAAGCCAAAAGCACTCCACTGTAAACCTTTAGGGAAATAATTTCTTAAGGTGTACTAAGTGTAGCGCAAGAGAGAGAGAGTGTGTGTGTGTGTGTGCGTTAACATGGTGGTAACCTCTCTATATTTTATCACGTTTCCTTATTTCTCATCTTTTTTCCTGCCATGTTGGTGACAGCCAGGAAACAGTGGGGGTTTTGTAGAGTCGCTAGCATGAACCCATAGTCAACGGCAACACAGTGGGGCCAGTATGTAACAAACACACTTTACAATGCATGAAACAAGTACAGCAAGGCCTGCATCATGCATGCATACACACGCCCCCTCTAAACACAGTTTGGAATCACACCAGAGTACCACCACTCGCTGCACTGTTTTCTTGAATTATGCATTATATAATATACACTACTGGTCATGATCTTAAAAATCTTTTGATCTGAAGGCGTATGCTTAATGTTTGAAATTAGTTTTGTAGACAAAAATATAATTGTGCCAACATATTGTTTTTATTTCATTATAAAACTAAAATGTAATTTAAAAAAATTTACGTTTTTGAAATTGATGACTTGGACCAAATAATAAAGAAAAGCAGCCAATAAGTGCCCAACATAGATGGGAACTCCTTCAATACTGTTTAAAAAGCATCCCAGGGTGATACCTCAAGAAGTTGGTTGAGAAAAGGTCAAGAGTACATGTCTGCAAATTCTAGGCAAAGGGTGACTACATTGAAGATGCTAAAATACAACACAGTTTTGATTTATTTTGGATTTTGTTTAGTCACAACATAATTCACATAGTTCCATTTATGTTATTCCATAGTTTTGATGACTTTACTATTATTCTAAAATGTGAAGAAAAAAAAATTATAATTATAATAAAGAATGAGTAAGTGTTTCAAAACTTTTGACCGGTAGTGTATATGTTCTATACATCAATTGACCAAACTTTTAACAAATGAAAATCTCTAAGGGGTCCTGGGTAGCTCAATGGTAAAATACGCTGGCTCCCACCCCTGGAGCTTGCAAGCTCGCTAGTTTGAATCCCAGGGCGTGCTGAGTGACTCCAGCTAGGTCTCCTAAGCAACAAAATTGGCCCGGTTGCTAGGGAGGGTAGAGTCACATGGGGTAAACTCCTCATGGTCGCTATAATGTGGTTTGTTCTCGGTGGGGCACATGGTGAGTTGAGCGTGGTTGCCACGGTGGATGGCGTGAAGCCTCCACACGCGCTATGTCTCTGTGGCAACGCGCTCATCAAGCCATGTGATAAGATGCGCGGGTTGACGGTCTCAGATGCAGAGGCAACTGGGATTCATCCTCCACCACCCGGACTGAGGTGAATCACTACGTGACCACGAGGACTTAAAAAGCACATTGGGAATTGGGCATTCCAAATTGGGAGAAAAGGGGAAACCCCCCCCCCCCCCCCCAAAAAAAAAAAAAGAAAGAAAATCTCTTCATTTTAGGCATACACAAGTGAAACACAATCTGCAGTCATACACTACATCAACTACATGTTGAGTGAAACAGTTGGGATTAGCACAGTACTTCAGATCCAGCTGCTCTCACACACAACAGATTACACAGACTCAGAGTACATCAACTCTAACACAGATTAACATGGTGGTCAAAATGCAGATGAGGGATGAGAGACAGGAGTGTAACAGTAACACAATTCGGTAAAAGAAAATATATAAGAGATTCAATCTGGTTGTGAGCAACTTTTGCAAAGAGTAAATATCCACGTTTTGTTGCAATTTGCCACTTCTTAGTTAAACATACATATAAAACGTAAACAACTGACAAATACATTGCATATAAGAGTAAAACAAACATAAAGGCATAGACTCTTAATTTTATAAAATCCAAATGGAGATTTTGGATATAGAAATTATATTTGAGGCTCTTTGTTTTTGTTATAACATATGTATTAAGATTTTCAAGCTTCAAGAATACACTTTTTTGTCAGACCTGTAGGCAGTAGCTCTTGCTGTTTTGTAATTCACAGTAAGAGTGGCATTTGTGTCAATGGGGTCATTCTGCAGTGGGCTTTATGATACAAATACAGCAGTACAGATTACAATACAGACAAACCAGGGCTACTTTACAACTGACTTCTGTTCTTCTTCTTCTTCTTCTTCTTCTTTCGGCTGTTCTTGTTTGGGGTCGCCACAGCGGACCATCCATGATCTGCATATTTGACTTGGCACAGGTTTTACGCCGGATGTCCTTTCTGACGCAACCCCCAGTGGCTGGGGGACTCTCACTCACACTTATGGGGCAGTTTTAGAGTCTGCAGTTTACTTAACTGACTGCTGTTCTAAATTTCTTTATTAAAGCTGTCGATTTAACTTGTTAATTCAGTGCGATTAATTACATACACAATAACGTGTAAACATATATACAAATGAATTATGCCTGATAGGGCTGTTGAGGTGGCAATTTTTTTACCGCCACGGTTGTTAAGGGCCAATCACCGCTGGTTAACGGTGCTGAACAGTGGTTTAGGGCCCTATGAAATCCCTTTTATTTTTTTCCAAATTCCGGATTTTAAAATTTAGTTATCATTGAAAAAACTGTCTAATCAAATGAATTCATAGAATTTTAATCAAATTAAAACAGAACAGTTAGTTTTCAACATACCATTGCATTATTTTTATCAAACGAAGAGCTTCTATACTGATCCTGACAGCACAATTCAAAACCCGAAATTGAAGTTTGTTTTTTGTTTTGTTTTTTGGGGTCACATACAGTGCAGTACAGTAGAGGATCACAGTTTTAATGAAAGCATGGATGAAACTTTTGCTTGTGAGATACTGCTTAAATTTAATGTAATTATTAATTTTAAATTATTATTATCATCATTATAACTACTACTACTACATTGAATATTCAGTTTTACTATTCAGAAGTAATATGTTTCTGTTGCAGTTTTTCAATTTCATGCGTCAAGTTAAATGGAGCTTTTATTTTGATGGAAAACCAGATGTTTTTGACGACTTCATTTCTCACCACCGTAAAATCAGTTCACTGTATGGGCTAATGTGCTTATTAAACTGCAAAAGGCTATTATTGATTTAATTACATAAATCTATATAGTCTGCATGTGCTGCACTTCACAGTGAATAAAGTGTTCTGCGTCATTAATACACACACAGGGCACACGTGATGTTAATGATGCGGTTAGTGTGTAAGCAGTGGCTTCTCACATTCACTTTCTGTTGAAGCTCATGCAGACCGTATATTTGTTTCATTAAATCTCAGCCTTTTGTGGTTTAACCATCACACTAGGTCATATCACGATTTTAATTAGATTAATTGTCCATTCATACATTCATTTTATCCCCAATATATCAAATTCCGTGACATCCCGTGTTTTTTATTTAATTCCATTTTTATGACTGGATTCCGTGATTCTGTCCGGAAAGGGCCTTTGTGGTTGGGGGCGGGGGGCAAATTACGCCATTTTTGTGGATCAAATATTAAAAAGTGCTTAATTGAATATGAAAAATAAAAATACACAAAATTCCCAAAATGACATAAATAAAAAAAAAATTGCATTGTTTTAACATTTATGTCTGTTATTGCACCACACAGCCTTATCTTATATACGCCAGTGGCTGAATATATTCCAGGTGGCAGATTCTGTTAATATTGCTAAACTCCAATATTCAACACGTCTAAATATCACTAAACAGCTGGACAATTAATAAATAGTTCAGTCCTACCTTTGCTCAAAACTTTTCCATTGTCAGATACTTTTAATTTTTTTGACAGGACAATTGCAACATTGTCCAGTTTTTGAGAGGATCTCACTTGAGTTATGATGTTTCAAGCCACACTGAATACACGTGCAGAACATGGTGTTAATCTCGTCAACAAAACCTCTGAAAAAAATGTTTGAGGTGTTGTCTGATTCCCTTAACAAAGACGGCATCGTGAGGATAATTAAACAATTTTAATTCAAACGTTGATGAAAATATGACGAAAAATAAACAACACTGCAAGACATTACCAATGCACTGAAAATGTTTTAGAAGAAGAAAAACCTTGTTTAATAAAACCTTGTTTATTCAAAATGATCCAGTCATAGTATTGTGAGGATTTTCCCCATCTAAAATGCATGTCATGAGATGAAAGTGCTGATCCCAGGTAAACTTAAGCGCTTTTTTAATCACCTAGTTTTAAACGCATCAGTTATATATTAATCAGCTATATCAACAACATAATATAATGTTAGTACTTAAATCTGCAATTAAGCGAATGCACAACAGAGCTTGACTTCTAGATAAAGAACATTAATGGGAGCGAGCTCTTTCTTTCATGTTGTTTGTTGACATGTTATCACAAGTAAACTCTCCTGTGTAGTGTGTGCATCAACACAACCGAATACAAAACACTATGCTGAGTTGTAGGTGTGCGTTTGGCTTGAGTTGCATGCTAAATGCATAGCTCACATTGTTAATATGTCATTGCCATAACAACGCGCTATGTAGCACAAAATCAAGAAGTCTCTTAAAAACAGAAAATTAATGCGTCCCTAGGATGAAGAAACCACAACACAGATACTAAAGATCTAATACTTTACTAAACTCATTAAATTACATTATTTCAGGAATTTCGTTCAATTTTTCACATGGTCTTTTATGCAAGTTGATATATTTACGTCACATCCATAACCGCCGGTGGCACTCTGATACCGTGGTGGGGCAGTTGTAACAGTGATGCTAGCAGCCCTAATGCCCGAGCAATGCAAGCTTGAAATGACACATCAATGTATTGTGATTAATTAAATGAAATAATCGTCTCATGAAATTAATTCCATTAAAACTTTAAATTGATTGACAGCACTAGTCTGTACATATATCAGTGAAAGTAAACAAGGAACACAGTGCTAACAGTTACAAGCCAAACTAAATACATACAGCACATCTAAAAGACTATCAGACATCGTAGAAGGCATAGCGTACAAACAGATGTACATACGCACAAGCCACAAGCTTTTAAAATCTTACTTTTATTACAACCACAGTTTTATCAACTAATCTTTTGTTTAGTTTCTAAGGTATTGTTTTGTCCAAGCAACTTTAAACTGGTTTGTATGCATTAATTCATATAATAAACTTAGCACATAAAAATAGCTAGAAATACACTGTAGAGGGAGAGGTGAGACCTGCCAGTTACTTTTGACTGGTTTGTGGCTGGCAGATTGACAGGCTGAGCGTCAATGAGTGAATCATGATCTAGCTATCTATTGACAATTGTTGCTAAAGCACCATATGTTCTTTCTGATATTTGCTAGCAGAAAGGTTGTTTGTAGCACATAATAGCAAACATTACACACAAACCAATACCTCTTTGTCATACCCTCGCACACTATTCAAAACAGGAACAATCAAGCAGTCTTTCTGTATAGCATCAGACTGTCCATTCAATATGCAACTACGTCTGAAACAGCAATAATGAAGTGTTCGCTCATGTTTTCCAGACTGGCAGCTGTAATAATCTTACACTTGACTCCCTAGCATTACCAAACACTTGTAATCTGGAGCTGTTACCTCAGTGCTCTCAACAACATAGTTACAAAGTGTGCCTTGCAGTTTTTGAAAATGATTGCTGCTTGCAACGCATCTGACTCCATTGAATACCATCTCTGCTAATTTGGTTGCAAGAATTGTTCTGTTGTCAATAACCTTGTGACTTATACCTGTGGTATACACATGGCAAAACATTCCTCGTTTTAAATCCTCGTTCCCTTTTAATCATGGGCAGCATAGAAAAACGCAACAAACACATTGCACTACAGTAATAATTTCCATTTGATAATGCCACATTGCCCAATGGCAGAACTGAAGTTAATGTTAATGCAATATTAATTACCACAACCAAACCACTTTTGGAAAACCAAAAGAGAAGTGAACAATAGGTTTGGTACTGATGGAGTTTTCACACATCAATAATCAGACTATATATCGGGATTTTTTTTTTTTTTTCAGGTATAATTAGGGCTGCTCGTTGCACAATAGTCTTTGTCTTTTAAAACATATTTCTCAACACAACTTTGGTAAAGTGTGAGCTGCAGGGTTAATTAAAGTGGGTCACACACCGGACGCGTCTGGCAGACGACATGGAGCTTTCTAAAATTTGAAACAATTATTTTCTATGAAGGCACAAATGCACACACCACGGGCTCGCCGTCTCCGGAGGCTGTTAAAAATTCTGCAGAGCCATTTCCATTAAATTCGATCCAAATCATTATCAAAGATTTTTTACTTTAGCCATCGCTGGATGATATATTGTGTACAAGTATCTTTAATAGAGCATACACAATGTATGTCTTTTTGTGGTTTGAAAGCTTGAATGAAAACCTACTCAACGCTACATAGAGGGAAATTGCATAATAAACATCGCCGTTTCTACAGTAATCATTTAGTTTGTGCAGTTACACGATTTCATACACTAACCTGCAAACTCATCAACATCACTTTGTTCATTCTTGAAGAAGTACAAAAACCTTCGTAACTGTGGACTGTCTTCAGCTCGTAATGTGTGTGTGATATCTGTGCCTCGTCCATGCCACAAGGCCTGTGACTGGCTTCAGTAAGTGTTATGTCTCCCCCTTGTGGTCTCCCAAATCTATTACATCAGACTACACTGAATGGAATGCAACTGGCAGTGAATTGAAAGCACGCAAATTAGGCTTCTAATTTAATTGTCGTCGGCTGATGTTAATATATCGATGCCTCAAAAATGCATCGATAAAATAACCTGCCGATCAATAATTGATATATTGATATTTTATGACATCCCTACTGAACAATGTTATGACATTTTTTTCTTTAAAACCACTTAGGCCTACTCTTATAATACACTTAAACTGAATCATAAATGCTAAGTTTTGTTTGATTATGTATTACAGTAAGGAGAATGATGCTCAGCTTGAGAGAGAACTGGGCTCCTAGTAATGTGCTTTTTAAAGGCGGAAATGCAGTCAGACTCATCTTGCTCTCTGGAGAAGGAACAGCACTCACACAACAATGAGTGTTTTTGTCTTATCCTCTGCCAGGCCAGGGTTGTCATAGATACAGGACCTACGTCAGTGTCGTTCATTTATCAATGTGGCCGTTTTGGTCATTGACACAAAGTAATTTTTTATTTCGCTGGAATCAAACACTCTTCTGTTAGACACAGATCTGCGGCTTACCATTCAAGAAAAGACAGCGTTGTCTGAGAGAAAGTGTGATAGAGAAGATAGTGTCTGGTGCAGAGTATGTAGGTAAAAGCGGTCTCAAAGAGTTCTTGTATAGTAGGGGTGGGTAAAAAAAATTATATTCCGATGCATCGCGACCTCCATTCGATCTTGATATCGATTCTTAAATCCCAAGATCGATTTTTTTCTTTATGCGCAACCCTCTACTGCATTAAGAGGAAGTCACTCACATTTGCAACCAAATATCACGCTTAGCGAATAAAATTTAAATATTTAGCAACTAGCTGGTAAATGTTTCGATTTCACTCCCTAGTAATCGCTTAGTATAGTGGCGATGTATGTAGCAGCAAGATCCTTTCACTGCGTGTTGAGGGTTAAATTTTGGTTTGACTCATTCCAGTGAGTGTCTAAAGACAAGATCCATGCAAATAATAAATGCAATATAATATCATATTTATAGATTGCATACATGGATTTGTTCATTTTTATAAAGCTAAAATGTGACCAAAATGATGAAAAACTAATAAAATATTATTAGTGAAATTTATATTTTTGTGATGTACCTAGTTACAGTGGAAAGAAAAAGTATTTGAACCCTTTGTAATTACCTGCATTTATGTATTAATGTATTAGAGAGAGAGAGAGAGAGAGAGAGAGAGAGAGAGAGACATGCGGCTGCTGTTTGTGTGTGTGTCTCTGTGTTTAAGTTGATCTGAGTTCATTTATGTTATAAAAATTTACGTTGACTGTTCAGCCGGTTCCTGCCTCCTCCTTGCCCACCTTACCCCGTTACAATATTGAATCGAATCAAATCAAGAGCTTGTGAATAGGAATTGAATTGGGAAATCTGTATCAATACCAGCCCTATTGTATAACTCTAAAAATCAATAAAATTGAGGGCGATATGAACAAAGTGAATGTGGAATTATTGTTTAGGCTAAATGGACAAGGTCTGCAAGGAGCCCAAATAGTGAGAATAGCTTATTGTTATTATTTCCATGCAAAACCAGCAGCAAGTTCTGACTTCTCTTGTGTATTTGCTTTGATAATGCAAAGTTGTGCTAGCTAATTTTATCATGTCAGTTTCAGCCAAGAGGTTAATTATGTGAATCCAGACATACAAAATAACTTGCGTATTATGTAACAACCGACATAAAGCATGTCTATGGACTGCACTTTGGTTAAAAGTATGCAGATTTAAACCCTGCAGCCTTCACTGAAATTGCATAGTTTATCAAACCCCAACACATGCTTTTTAAATCGTTACAACTCATTTATAATTTACATGCAGAGTGACCCATTCAGGCAGTGACATCTTTTTATTTTTATGCTCTGTTACTTAAAGTGATATTGTGTACTGCGGGAAGAATGCACAAATGCATGCACACACTCACACAGTATGGTGCCTTGCAGTTTGCTTCTAAATGAGCTACAAAAAAAAAAAAAAAAGAATGCACAGGCCTCCCATTGGAAGTCAAACACTGTTCGGCATAGTAGATCGCTTCTGAACATGGTTTGTTTCACTCTCTGTTCTGTGACTGGGGTTTGTCGAACATATGGGCAACTTAGTTTGTTCACTGACCTAAATGCATGAATTGCCTTTCTATAAAAACTGACACTTTTTATTCAACCCACTATGGGGGCTGTTTATTATGACTTTTTTGCTCTTTCTTGTTAAGTGGAATGCTGATAAGAGAAATGTACCCACATTAAGTAAAACGCAACCTAATTATTTTTCTTCCCATGCACACACTCTGTTTTTGAGTGTTTGAGTTTGATGTTCATAAGCACTGGCTAAGGGACGGCAAGAGGTATGATTGGTTTGTCTATGTGTATGTGTGTGTGTATTAGCACACTGTAAGACAGAAAGAGGGAGAGCAGTGAAGTACCCAGCACTTAAATTGTCTGCTTATTTCCAGTGACTGCATCATTTACAATGAAACTGGGAGTATGAGTGAAAGGGAGCAAAGAGGAAATAGGACTGGAATGGTCATGCGAGGGAGGAATATTATTGGAAAGAGATAGCGAGCTAGTTAGAATGCGTCAATGTAACTTCACCAGACAGTGATTTAGGTATATGTCAGTGTTCATGCATAATTCTAATAAAAGCCCATTTCATCCAGGCGAAAGGGTGGATTGTACAGTGACAATTTTTTCTTTTATTATTACTGGAATCAAAAAGGGGAGGTGGATGGGGCAAGAAAATAAATGAATAGTGCAAACAAATGAGGAAATCAAAATACATTAGTTCAAAGAAGATGAGAAACAGCCTTGACGTCGTGACAATGACAAATGTCTGTCATATATTTATAACATTGATAAGATACTCACCTCAGAAGTAAACATAATATCAAACAATTCTAGAAATGTGAAATGAAATAAGGTTTTTTCTCCTCAAGTATAAAAATGGGACAAATGTGCAGAGGAAGAGGAAAAACACATGACAGCATTGGCAGAATAAGAATGTGGTTTAGCATTTATCCGTTCATTAGGGACCATGACAGAAAGAGAAAGAGATGAGTAGTGGAATTTAGAGAAAAGGTGGAAAAGCATAAATTATTTCAGTGGCAAAACACTGCATTACTTTTATGCTCTATATTTGTATAGTAGTGTTAGGTATCTGTAAATAAGGAAGAGACGGGCCGACTGCCAATTATTCTAGGCGACGTCTAAATGTGTTTAATCCATGATGAGGTGAATGGAATTTTAAAGGCAACGCTGAAAAACAAACTCAGTGTTAGTGTATACATACTGTATCATCAAACCAAATACCTTAAAAACGCTCTGTTAAACCTCAGGGTCGAGTACATTAATTGTTGTCCATTAAAATGATTGCTCAGTACACATTTTATAGTCAGAGGAGATGTGCGAAGACTGTCAATGTTTATTTAAGGTGTATAGAGTTTGATTAGCGTGTTGCAGGTGCAGATGTGCAAATCCAAATGCACCACTGATTGCTTCTGCCATGCTGCTTAGCTCCATCTTTCATGATTAACAAAAAGGTAAATAAAGCAAACTCATTCTGCACTACAGTCCTTTCTGCTGGTATTTACAGAAGATCTTTGATGAACACTGAAGTCTATTCATGTATCTTTTTGCTGACACAGTCATCTCGGCATCAGACATGCAAAGAAATGCAAAGAATATCGAGAGCAGAGACGTGTCTCTTAAAAAAAAAAAGAGACATCTGAAACACAAAAAATAACTTTTTTCACGTAACAGAACTATATACACTCTAAGGATCTATTTACAACTTCCCCTCTCACTCCTTATCCATGCATCCCTTTCACACTTTGCCAATAATGCAACCAGCTTTAAAGAGGACGCTTGTGTGAGTCGTGTTTTTAATTACAGGTAAGCCTTGATGTTTTTGTATTGCATATGTATATATTTGAGGATTCTGGGTCACTTCAATGCTTTCAGCCTCTCTCTCTCTCTCTCTCTCTCTCTCTCTCCATGCACCTTTAGTGCATCTTCATCACATTCACAACCCACTGGCTCTGTTTAGTGCACAAACACTGAATATAATAGACATACAGTATACCAGTATAGGCATTTATGCATTAATGGTTCACAGATTACAGTAAATGCACTGGTGAACATCCAAGAGGATAGGAGCCAAGAGAGAGAGAGTGTGTGCACATGAAGAACTGATGGGAAAATGGGGAGACGGGAGAGACGTGCTTTCCCACTCTACTCATCCATGCATCCCTGTGACACTTTCCCCCTCATCCCTGCTTCTGCCTCTCTTTGCTCCTGGTTGTTCATACTAAAAGGCTGCAGTGTGTGGGTGTGTGTTGAGAGGCTGGTCACATCCCTGCGTCTCCTGCCATTTTCACTCCCGTTGCTGAATTACCCCTGATTACCTTTAGCTAATTATCATCAGATCTTAGAGAGTGAAACACGCACATACACACACACACACACATTACTATTCAATGCTGCAGAACCACTGGCAGATAAAGATCTGAGACATCACTGGACTATAAAAAAAAAAAGAGAGAGAGAACGGTACCTTTCTAGGCACATCTCATCAAGGTGTTTGTACTGCACTGTCAAAACATCTCTAAGTAGCAATTATATATTTTTTTCCTTTCGCTGTTGAATAGCAGGTAATTACAACGAGTAGACTGTGCACTGAATTAGACCGCTTTCTGAAAAGAAGCTTTGAAGCGTCATTAGCACAAGATGGATCAGTCATTTTGTGCACGTGGCAACTGTAGAGTATTCTAGAGCACTTAGAATACTAGAATGCTCTAAGTTCCACTGATGAAACCGCTTTAAAACACAACTGGGCTGCAGACGATCAGTACAACATCGTAGCCCGGAGGCCTGGAGTACTAGTTTCACAGGCATGTGCTGATATGAGAGCTGAAAAATATCCTGACACACAAGTATGCCCTGCGGCCAATGCTCTGCTATTACGCCGTCTATCTTCGTCGGACCGATGCAAGTCTCTCAAGCACACACACACAGTCACTTGAGCCACGCACTGTTCAGTAAAATATCACCATTCCTAAGGGCTTTATACCAATCATGTCATATTAACCGAGTTAACTGCTCTTATGTGCAAGTGACTAGACAGTTACACAAAGCTCTCCATTTGTTTATATTGTTAGCTGGCCAACACAACGACGCAATTCAACAATGCCTGTTCTGAATTTATAATGAACTGGATTTGCTGGGAAATAATTATTTCATGATGTACTTGAGTAATGTTTTATGACAAAGCTTTGTAAGGGACAAGATAGACCATTAAGATTTCATGCTCCTCCTTCATGATCCTACGACAAAACCCAGTGAGAGTGTTTATGTGTCTGTCTTTATGTCAGTGCTGTGAATTCATGTTCTTGTGGATTTAAACTCTACTTGGCCTGACATTCATTTCTGCCTCCAAATTTGATTCCAATAGGTTCATCAATCTTGCTTCTTTCCTATACTCCTCCATCTGCCTCTCTCTCTCTCTCTCTTCCATTCTCTCTCGCTCAGCAAATGAGAAATTGAAAGGCAGAGATCAGTAGGTTACGTGCACAGGATGGTAAAAATTTTTGACATGGGCTCACACACATATACGTACACATGAACACACATACATGAATATATTGTAACAGGGTTAAAGTGGGAAAGGAGGAGGTGGAACAATCAAAGTAATATTTGAAATAATATGAAAAAATGAAAAAAAAAGACACAAACACACACACACACACACAGCAGCTGCGTGTGGCTCTCTCTCTCTCGAACTGCCGCAACCGGCTGCCTTTATCCCTCTCCTCGGCTGATTAGCCCGATTGGGGGCAGGGCATGCATAGTCACGGCCCGGCCCCGACCCCTTCCTCGTCACATACACTATACTGCCAAAAGTATTCGCTCATCTGCCTTTAGACGCATATGAACTTAAGTGACATACCATTCTTAATCCATAGGGTTTAATATGATGTTGGCCCACCCTTTGCAGCTATAACAGCTTCAACTCTTCTGGGAAGGCTTTCCACAAGGTTTAGGAGTGTGTTTATGGGAATTTTTGACCATTCTTCCAGAAGCGCATTTGTGAGGTCAGACACTGATGTTGGACGAGAAGGCCTGGCTCGCAGTCTTCACTCTAATTCATCCCAAAGGTGCTCTATCGGGTTGAGGTCAGGCCAGTCAAGTTCTTCCACACCAAACTCGCTCATCCATGTCTTTATGGACCTTGCTTTGTGCACTGGTGCGCAGTCATGTTGGAACAAGAAGGGGCCATCCCCAAACTGTTCCCACAAAGTTGGGAGCATGGAACTGTCCAAAATCTCTTGGTATGCTGAAGTATTCAGAGTTCCTTTCACTGGAACTAAGGGGCCAAGCCCAGCTCCTGAAAAACAACCCCACACCATAATCCCCCCTCCACCAAACTTCACAGTTGGCACAATGCAGTCAGACAAGTACCGTTCTCCTGGCAACCGCCAAACCCAGACTCGTCCATCAGATTGCCAGATGGAGAAGCGTGATTCGTCACTCCAGAGAACGTGACTCCACTGCTCTAGAGTCCAGTGGCGGCGTGCTTTACACCACTGCATCCAACGCTTTGCATTGCACTTGGTGATGTATGGCTTGGATGCAGCTGCTCGGCCATGGAAACCCATTCCATGAAGCTCTCTATGCACTGTTCTTGAGCTAATCTGAAGGCCACATGAACTTTGGAGGTCTGTAGCGATTGACTCTGCAGAAAGTTGGCGACCTCTGTGCACTATGAGCCTCAGCATCCGCTGACCACGCTCTGTCATTTTACGTGGCCTACCACTTCGTGGTTGAGTTGCTGTCATTCCCAATCGCTTCCACTTTGTTATAATACCACTGACAGTTGACTGTGGAATATTTAGTAGCGAGGAAATTTCATGACTGGACTTGTTGCACAGGTGGCATCCTATCACAGTAACACACTGGAATTCACTGAGCTCCTGAGAGCGGCCCATTCTTTCACAAATGTTTGTAGAAGCAGTCTGCATGCCTAGGTGCTTCATTTTATACACCTGTGACCATGGAAGTGATTGGAACACATGAATTCAATTATTTGAATGGGTGAGCGAATACTTTTGGCAATATAGTGTATATACACAAACATGTTTACCCTGAAATATTTAAAGACATAAACAAAGGGCGACAGATGTGTCCAGTAGTAAAAAACAGTAGGCACCATTTTAATGGAGAACAACTTTACCATCAGCAATATGAACTGCACTGCCCTACTCTAGGTGAACATTATCACTGTTCATTTTTATCATTTACTACTGATACACGTTTAGGAATGAAGGGCAGCATGAGCATGACAGCAGCACAGATATAACCTCTTATCATTTCCCATCATAATGTCTTCCCTTACGTGAATGCCCCGTTATACCTTACATGAGCGAGAGAGGTAGAGTGAGACAGGTGAACAGAGAAGGGCAGCAGGCTGTGTATTTTAATGGTTTTATACCGACAACATATTTATCACATCTGCCTGAATGGCCATTACGTTTTTCACCATTTACAAGCACTGATTTGCGAAATTCCCCAATACGTTCATTGATTTGACTGTACTCATTGAGATTACTGTACTAATTACTCTGTCTGAAAAGTAATTGCATTACTTATTACTAATAACTGTCTAAAATCCTTATCAACCTCGACCAGATGAAAAATACAAGGATAGACATGAAACTGTTCTTTTAATTCTTTCAAATAAATCATATAAAATCAAATAAATTATACATGAACTGGCCAAAGAATTTAAAGGGGCAGCGTTAAAGTAGAAAATATATATTTTAACATTAGACGTTACATTTTGATTTTAAATTCACTATTGTTTTATATAGAATTGTTCTATAGTCTATACAGTATTTAACACAATTACATCAGAAGTAACTGTAATTAAATTACTGACAAATTAAGAGTAATCCCTTACATTACTTTTTCAATGAAAAAGTAATTTAATTACAGTAATTAATACTTAGTAATGCATTACACCCAACACTGCACACATGGTACTATGGCCCTCCACTGATCGATCTTCACCAGGCTACTGTGTCCACATAGTGCATTAAATTTTTCAATAATGTTTTTGATCACCCCCAATCTCTGACTGGACTGTGAAAAAGCAATTAGACTGAGAGTCAGTGGGACCCCAAGGAGACATTCAACATCACAAACACAAATCAACCACGTCAGGCCTGGGAATGAAAAAGATTCAGCTCACTATGATACAAACGAGTTAACAGTTGTTGGTTCAGGGACTTACTCCCATAGCAGCAGTTCTAGTACACAAAAAGATCTAACAAATAAAACGAAAATCTAAATATATGAAAATTTACCAAGCATAATTTCACTTAATTAGTGACAGAAATCAGCAGATTGAGTGGGGTTGGACACCATATTTTGTTGTCTTTCCTCAGTCTTGTCAACAGTTTGACCCACTTTGCAACAATATATTTGTGTTTGCCTTCATTTTTGGGTTTTTGGTATGGGCTATGACTTAGAGCAGTCTATAAAAGAGATTTTCCACTTATTTCTGCACACTAAACTTGACTTCACCATTTTCAGAGTTTACATTCTTTGAAATACAGTTCTTTTTAGGTCGGGCCAAGTTTAAAGTGAAATGACTCACTGTGAATATTAAAGTTTTATTTCTTGGCCAGGCACTAACTGAAAATGTTACCTTGGTTTTCTTCACAGGTAACGTGTTCATAAAGATGAGGGGGAACAACATTCCTGTATTCTGTCAATCTTCATTCAAGAAAACATAATCAACATGATGTCAACCTTGCAACTTGAATACACATTGTTAGCTTGGATGTACTGTTGCTGTAAGGAAGTGGTGCAGCTGATTCTGGCTTCTTTTATTGACTGAGACCGGAAAATTTCCAAAGGTTGTTTTTGTTGAAGTTATGCTTATTTCAGTGCCTACAATTAATAGGAATCCTACCATAAAGGGCTGTAACTTCCGTTGGTCACTGAAACCAAAGAACATAAAGAATCAAGAAGGAAGTCCTTGAGCCCTTAAGCAATTTTCTATAATCAAGAGGACGAGTGACAAGCACAAATCCAGACCACTCTGACCTACAAGGCAAAGGACAATGTGGGATACTCAGTAGACGGTAAGAACAGTTGTTACTTTATTCTAACAAACAACCAAAATTGGCCTATTTCATCAATGCTTGGGTAACTCGTAATTTTCCTTCTACCATGGTGCTGTTTCCTGTCCTGATACAATATTAAATATGTATAGAGTTAGATTTAGAGTTTTGTGGCTGGGGGAAAAGAGGTATTGCAGCAGAATTATAATCTATTAAATCATCACAACTGAAGAACAAACCAAACAAGAAAGGAAATAAAGACCCAAGAGAGGGATAAAAAAGCAGATTTACACAGAATGAAAATGCACGATTGATAACAGAGGATCAACAGGATATACAGGAAAAGAAAAAAACTGTAGTACGATTATAGAAGTGCATAAAAACAGATTACAAGAGATTACAGACACACAGTGGGTGGTTATGGAGATGGCCAGGATAAAAAAAAATATTCTTCAGTGCAAAGAAGCACTTGAGTGAAAGATAAAGTGTAAAAATACGAGAGATGTAGAACAGAGAATGTAAAGGTACAGTATATGTCGCCTTGACAAAACGTCTCCAGGTCAATCCACTGTCTAAAAAGGGAAACACATCAAGCTGTCGTTCCTCAGAGCTACTTTTTCACAGTACCATACACATACAAAAATAAATGCACGTTCAAATGCACACACACACATACTGCTGTTTTATGTTGCTGGCTATAGCTAAATGGATTATAATGAAAAGAAATGACCCTAACATAAAGGAACATTTTATTAGATATTCAAAAAAGTGGCTTTTTGCCATTTTCTTTCCTCTCCTTCCTCACGCCCCCACCCCTCTTTGTGAGAATACACTGCCAGGCCTGAGAGACAGCTGATTTTTTTCTAAAAATACCCAAATGTATACACACTGGGAGAGCCATTAAATATGACATTTAAATTGCTTCCATTTTCATGCAATGCATCTCATTTAAAAAAGAGACAGACTTGAAGAGGAGGGAGTTGAAGTGGCAACAATGATATAAGATATGAAAAAGAAAAGAAATCTAAAAGTTAGTTTTGCAAATCGTTTCCTTACAATGTTTTTTTCACATCTGTTATAAATGTTGTCTGTAGTCAAAAACAACAACATGAAAATGTTTTTTCCAGTTAAAGCAAGCTATTCTCTTCTTGCTTTTCTCAGTTTTTCCCTCACTTGTTCCATCTCTAATCAGTCAGTCGGTTTTGCATGAGTGCTAGCTCTGTTTAAGAGTTTGTTTTGCATGTAGTCGCAGCCTAAGGTAAAAACGTTTGTAACCAAGGTGCAGTCAACCAACTCCCATTTGGCCTGGCCTGCAACACAAACAACCTTGAGTCCAACCCTATAGGATGGCAGGCAGCAATAAGCATGAGGCCCCAGCAGAGTAACGCACACACACAAACACACAAACACTCAGCAAACAGATGCATTAAGTTTAGTGACAGAAAAAGAGTGTTTTAATGTTTCCTTTCTGAAGCATTCAGTAAAAAGAGCACATAACAATGTATTATTTAGCATTATGATGATGCAATATCATTTAATTTCCTCAAAGAGCATTAGAAATATTAAATGTTCCATTGTAAACCTAAACAACTTGCTGGCGATATTACATATTAGGTCAACTTGTTTATGATACTATATCGCGGTCTGGGTCACAATACAATAATGTGTTTAGTGTATTGTGATTCAAAACTGTGATATATTTTAACCTTTTACTAATTTTACTTTATAAAAAAAATAATAAAAAAATACAGATAAAAATACTTTCTGCATCATAGAACCATATTCGTCAATGTCAGTGAAAAACTATGTGGGAAAATAGAATACATTGATGCAGCATGTTTTTCATAGTATAAAAACTCTTGTAGTCTAGATGTACAGACAACCTCACAAATGAAACAAGTTATAGACTTATATTCTTAGCTTATTCTGAGTTTGCATTTTGGTCAAATAATGTGGCAGTGCATTTCGTTTTGGTTAGAACATAGCTGGTTATAATGGTGGTTAGAATAGGGGTGCGCAATATGACCAACATCTTATTCGCGATATGAATAATTTTATATCACGATAACAAAATATTTCATGATATAGTACACATTTTCTGGAAAATCAATAAAAATTTGTTTATATATTAAATAATGATATTGTAATGAAATAAAAAAGTTTGTAAAATTATTAAATATACCGCAACTTAAAAGTTGAATTCCGTCATACCACTGTATCACTAGGTGGCAACAATGAGGAGAAACGTAATGAAAATGAAGACGAGAAGAAGCTGTTTTTCTGTGTATCTAGCAGGATAATTGGCTAGCGGTATGCTAAGCTAACAGATTAACCGGTTAGCTTGTGAGCTAATAGACCTTTTTCACAGATTGTGATGATGCGTTTCTGCCTTGTTTATCAGCGTAAATCTTGCAAATAGTTTTATATTATACATTTTTTTAAATATGGAGTGTAAATTAATAACATAATGCTTTGTGTTTTATTACCCTTGAATTAGTTTTAAAAAACAAATTACCACAGCTGTGAGGGAGTTTTGATGACAGCTGCTGATAAATTTGGCATCTTTTTTTCATCTTCTGGAAAGTCATTCAAACATAATAATGGATTTTTTTCTTTTGGTCTTAGAGCAAATGGATAAGTGAAAATAATATTTGCTGTTATCTCCCATTCACTTCCATTCACCACTGTCAAAGTTTACCCTGCAAACGTTTTCTTCCGTGTTCCAAAACCTGGAGTGTGAAAAAGGTCTATTGGAGAAAACTGTTAGGGGTTATGGTTAGGTTAGGCTAGAGTGCACAACACTCACGTGAAACACAAATGCATGCATGTCAGATGGAAAGCATATTTAGCACTTATGAAGCGGCAATCGCAAGATGAATGTAATTAAATTGGCTGAAACCCTGTATGTCTCTTCAAGTCTCATGTAAAGCCCTGCCCACTGATAGATACACACACGCCACGCACATGGATATTTACGTATATCGCGATATACATAAAATATCAAAATCATCGCCACGATATATAACATCATATCGCCAGCCGCCCAGTACTGTATCATTACAGTATTGTGAGGTAAAAAAATTTAATACTTTGAAATATCAATTTCTCCCCACTGCTAAAAATTATATTTTATTGCTTATTGGAAATCTATTTAATATTCTAGTAGATAAATGCACACTTTTTTCCCCTTTGGTACACTTTAGACCTGAGGGGAATGCTTAGATATAGAAATAATATTAAAAATAATTTCCATCTTTAACTTCTGTCAAGAGATTATGGGAGAAAGATTTAAACTTGGTATTGGAGGAGGGAGTGTGGGCTAGGATTCTAAAAAACGTCAAGTCTGCATCTAGAGATGCAAGTGTGCGCCTTATACGATTCAAAATTTTACATAGATTCTATTGGACCCCCTCTAGATTGTATAGGCTTGGTCTTAAAGACACACCCATTCATTTTGCCCCAGACTCTGTATTTTGGGTGATGGGGCAGTCATTGATGTAGAGAATAGACACATAAAGAGTTGGGTCCTAACCAGTGTCATGATTGCCAGACAGAAAGTTTTAAGTGGAGGTCGGCTGGAGCGCCCTCATTTCAGGAGTGGTGCTCGGAGATGGGGAGGGTGGTGGCCTTTAAAGAAGGGTCATTTAGAAGACTGGGGAAATTGAACTTGTTTGTGGGGAAATGGGGCGGATATCTGGCGTTTCTTTTTTTTTTTGTGTGTGTGTGTCTCTAATCATGTATGACCACTGGGATGTTGTTGGGGGTCAGGGTGGGGTTGGGGATTGGGAAGAGTAATATTGGGGGTTAATTGTTGATTCTGTGTATATATGTTTTGTTTTTCTGTGTTCAATATGTGAATCAATAAAAAATTGTTAATCAGAAAAAAATAAAAAATAAAATAATTTCCAGCCAGATTGCACATATCCCTCTACTTCCTCTATTTTACACTGATAAGAGTCACAAACAAGACTCACAGAGAATACATACACAGAAAATTCACAATTCTGGCCTTGTAGTCAATGACTGGTTAAACACAGAGTAAAATCTCTGTTGGGCATTTCATGTATTATCTTTGAATAATTCATGCTATTTTCAAAACAATAACTACCAAGAAACAGCATCCATTATGCATGTCAATTTGTTGTAAACGTCTGTGGTTCTCATCCAAATCTCAATTGCAAATCAGACAGAAAATGAGAACTCTGTCTGACACTTCCGTGAACTTTCCTAAAACTTGGGCTAAAATTAAACCAGCAATTTATTTAGACATGGATCCCTATAACATTTTAATTGTAATATGTCTTAAGGTCAATCCAAGAATAAACCTGTAATTGTTTTTCAGGATCTCAAATGCCAATCATATTTTAATATGCTTTGAACAACCACCTCAAACCTGCAGTTTTCAATGTTTAATGCAGCAATGTAATAGTTGCATTCACCTCTCTCCCCTCTCTCCCTCCCCATTTTTTGTTCAGCCTCCATCCATTTGCCTTTCTCAGTCCTTTTTAATTCTAATGCCTCTGTCTCATGCTCCCTATCTGTCAGTTACTCTGTTAAAGTTATCTAGTAAGCCATTCAGCTGATGACTGATATTATCTGCTCTTGCTTACTAAGCTCTTGTCACCTTGTGATGTTTTTCACATTTAGGTAGAAGTATTGTATAAGTCAGACAGTATACTACATTACAGACATGTGGATTCATAATTGCATTGGCCTCTATACTTATTAATATAATCTCTATATTATATTTCTGTATTTCCCACAGGCCTTGTGAGTGGAAGCAAAAAAGGACAAGAAAGACCTGTGTACCCCCAATTACTGTCTACAAAGAATTGGTTTAAATTAATTGCAGAGAGAGTGGGGTACATTGTCTGGAACTATGGCCACAGAGAGCCTAGTTGAACTCCGTGATTGGATGTTCCTGCTTCTCCTGTGCCTGACATTATTGGTTGAAGTCCTCGAGTTTGCTGCAGCTGCTGAGGCGGCTCTTGGGGAGGCGGAGCTTCAGGGAGATGTGCCATGTCCCTCTGCTTGCAGGTGTGATGATGGCTTCATTTACTGCAACGACCGTGGCTTGAGTATCATCCCTCCATTACCATTAACTGCAGCGGTGCTCTACCTGCAAAACAACCGCATAGACAACGCTGGGCTACCGACATCCTTAGAGCGACGAATGACTGTCAGAGTAGTTTACCTTTATGATAACGAACTGGATGATTTTCCAACACATCTGCCTCCATCTCTACGGGAACTTCACCTCCAGGACAATAATATACGAACTTTACCCCGTGCTGCCCTTGCACGTCTCCCCCTGCTGGAGAAGCTTCACATGGACGACAATTCAGTTTCGACTGTAAGTATTGAAGACAAAGCATTCGCCAACAATCCAAGGCTGCGCCTTCTTTTCTTGTCACGCAACCACCTCTCGAGTATACCATCGGGACTGCCTGCATCACTTGAGGAACTCCGGCTAGACGACAATCGAATTTCAACTATTCCAACGCATGCATTTCGTGGACTCTCGTCTCTAAGACGTCTCTTCCTTGATGGAAATCTGTTGGCAAATCAACGAATCGCTGATGACACTTTCTCACGGCTATCTAATCTGACAGAGCTCTCTCTGGTTCGAAACTCACTCCTTGCACCACCCTTAAATCTTCCAAGCACACATCTTCTTCGGCTCTATCTACAGGACAATGCCATAGCCCACATGCCACGAAGTTCCCTGGATGGAATGCGAAGACTACAGAAACTGGACTTATCAGGCAACAATTTGACAACTCTTCCAAGGGGTTTGTTCAAGGACCTAGACAGTCTTTCACAGTTACTTGTCCGAGGAAATCCCTGGCATTGTGGCTGTAACCTCCATTGGCTTCATGACTGGTTGCATGAGCGAGGTTCATCGGTGACTGTGAGAGGTTTAACTTGCCATGGACCAGAGAGAGTAAGAGGCATGTCACTAAGGGACCTTACCAGTCAATTGGAAGACTGTGAGATCAGTGTTGATAGTGCTGGAGGGATGGTTGGAAATGATGGAGCAAAAAAAGATAAAGGCAGTTTTCCAACACAAGCACCAGCTACAACAACCCCTCCACTTCCCCAGGGGTCTCTTTATACCCTCAGATCCAGACGACCAGGACACAAGTATCCTGATATGGGGCAGGATAGTCTTGGAGGCGGAAGTAGCGTCACTGGTAAATCATTATTAATCAGTGTGAAACCTCTCTCACCAGAGACAGTCCATGTTACCTGGAAGGCTGCACTACTGGTCCCTTCTTTCAGGCTATCCTGGCTGCGACTGGGCAACAGTCCTGCAATGGGCTCAATTACAGAAACACTTGTGCCAGGGGATCGCCGTGAGTATTTACTCACACATTTAGAGCCCCAATCAAGCTATATTATATGCTTGGTGCCTCTCTCTGCAAATGATGGTAAAAGAACCTCCTTTATAGCAACAGGAGGGTTCAACATAAATACAAACTCAGAGCATGAGCATCCTGCTTGTGCCAAAACAGAGACAGATGCCCTAGAACAGCCCATTTCAGACCAGGACAGTGATCAAGGAGCTGACCAACTGTCAGCCCTACCACTTGCTGGAATTATTGGAGGTGCAACAGCATTGGTATCTTTGTTCTTAATTTTTGGCATCTTCTGTTGGTACGGACACCGTGCAGGATACCTTGCGCCGGGTGACAATTCCATATACGGTAGAGATGTTGTTGGATCGCGAGGTGCCAGCAAACATTATGATGACTATGTAGAATCTGGAACCATAAAAGACACCTCAATTTTAGAGATCAGGGCTCATGGTTTTCAAATGACATCAATGCCTGCCCAACAGCCTTTGCAGCCCAAGGCAAAAGTTGAGGACATGACATACATCCATACTATCTTTCCCTCTAATAATACAACTCTGTATAGGAGCACTCTAAACCATACAGGAAATCCAGGCTATGGAACAAATCGAGGGTACAGAGAAGGGGGAATACCAGACATAGATTACTCATACACGTGATAGCCTTTTTATAACCCTCTGCCTATTCTGTTCCTGTCTTCAGGTAAAACAGTTTGGGCACGGGTTCTTTTTCCCTAAGTTCCAAAGTAGGGGTGTGCCAATTTGATGGGGACTATTCTTTTTTTTTTTTCATCTGTCATACTCAGTTATTACTGGGTAGTGGATTTCAAGTATAGTTTTATTAATCTAAATATGTATATTTAATACAGCATAATTGTAACACCATTGAAGGATTGGAGTAATATTAAAATAAAGTTTCATATCTAAAATTGAAACCTAATATGAAACCTCACACTAATGTTGCTCCAAAACATCATGACTTTCTGTCTTTCGTGGAACACAAATTAGTTTTTAAAAAAGTCTTTACAGGGTTTATTTGCTATATAATGAAAATGAATAGTGACGCTGGTCTATCAAACTCAAAAAAAAGGAGGGAAAAAACAAAACAAGAGTAAAAGTAATTTATACGACGTATGCACTATATTCTAAGTCTTCTGAACACTGCAAAAAAAAAAAAAAAATTTACTTACAGAGTATTTTTGTCTTGTTGTCTAGTAAAATATCTTAACAGATGCAATTAATTGAGAAGCAAAATGACAAAATATTTCATCTTGTTTTCAGAGAAATCTGACAAAATGTAGTTTATGCTTACAACAGAAAAAAAAACTATTTGCCAATGGGGTAAGGAAAAAAACCTGATTCAAAGGGGAAGTGTATTGTTCTCATCCCATTGGCAAATCTTTTTTTTTTTTTTTTCTTGTTTTAAGCAGAAACAACATTACATTTTTTTTTTTTTAAAGATTTCTCAGATATAATATCTTAATATCTTATGATTTTGCTTCAGGTAATTTTTTCTTGTATTAAGGATGTTTAGATATTTTTACTGGAAAAGAAGACAAAACTAAAATACTTTAAAAATTATTTTTTGCAGTTAAGACATTGATCACTTTGTGTGATGAATAGAGAAATATTGTGGCTACGTTGATAACATCAAACCTTATTGGTTCTTGCGACATGACTTTTGGTCACAAGACGCAACGAGAACCAATAAGGTTTGATGTTTTTGACGTGGTCCTCATATTTGATTTTAGTGCTTTATCAATTATTTTAATTTAATAAATGTAATTCTGTTCATCACACAGTTATCACATGGCTTTAGAAGACTTGGAATATAGTGCATTAGTCATAGTGATTATATTTTCTGTGGTTTATGGTGTTTTTGTCATTTTTCGAATATTAAATGGCAAATAAATCCTGTTAAGACTTATTTAAAAATTCACCTTTTGTGTTTCATGGAAGAAAGAAAGTCATATGGGTTTGGAGTGGCATTAGCGTGAGTAAAGAATGACAGAATTTTCATTTTTGGGTGAACTATTCCTTTAAACATAAAAAATCTGTATTTATTAAATTTAATTGTAACATTTTGGACATAGAATAAGGTCAATGTTGGTGGTGTTACACCATTTAAAAATAGCTAATTGATTCACTATTGAAACCCAGGTGTTAAAAAATAACATGCTACATTGAAATGTTTCTTAATTTGATTAATTCAGTCACACTTTGTGTCTTTTGAAGTTTATGGACACTACATAAAAATAGACATCTTTGAAATGTTCTGATTGTGAATGAAGCCAATTTTCATTGGCACACCCCTATTCCAAAGTACCCTTTGTGCCTCCTTCAGTCTGTTTTCAAAATATTATTTTTAATGGGCAAAAGACCATCTGGAACATGCTTAAAATACCTTTAATAGTCAGAAAGTGTCAGGGATACCACTCATTGGTGTTGATGTTAACCAATATTCTGATGATAAATGAAGGCTGTTTTTGCATCTTAGTACCAATGATTATCAGTTTTCTTAACCTAGCTCATATTAAGGGTTAGCATGATGATTAGATCTGGGACCAGGTCTACATATATAGATATAGTTTTATTACCTGGACTGTAATGTGTATATATGCACTGGAGAAAAGTGATGCCTTTCTGGTCTGGGAGATACTGACAATGACAAAAAAAAATAAGTCTTTGCAGGGGAGAGGGGTGTTATTGAAATTCAAATTTTCTGTTCTCTCTCTCCCTCTTTTTTGGGGGGGCTTTTCCTTTATTCTCTCTATTTCTTTTGCACGCGGCACGAGGACTTTGTTCCCAACCCAGGGAACTGACAGTGGTGATAATGGTTTTGACAATGAAAGACCTCAAATTGCTACTGGGTTTCTTTTATTTTAATGAGAGTGAGAAAAGTGGGGGAGGAGACAAAAGCAAGAAAGGAAAGAGATGAAGGCACAGAGAACGGTTTCATGCTCACAAAGGAAATTTGTCCACAAAAAAAAAAAAAAAAAACAGATACTGAAGTATCTTATGTCCAAAAAAAAAAAAAACATTTTCCATTCCCCACATTGAGGAGGTTTTAAAAAAAGAGCAACATTTTATGCGACATTTTCACAAAGGAATTCATGACTAAGGAGTTCTCTGTCTTTATTTATTTGAGATCATTTAAGCTAAATAGAGAGACACTTAAAGACAATCATGAAGAGGGGCATCCCCTAATTGATGAATCAACCCAAACTGACAAGCCGACATAGATAACACAGTCAATTGAGCACGGAAAAAAGCAAGCTAAAGGGCAGGGTTTGGTGATACAGAACATTCCAGTTTTTTTGTTTTTTTAGAGAATATCATGAGCACTAAATCCATAAAAGTAGATGACAAGTGGCCACACAACATTTATATGTCTAGGCTCTACAATCTTTGTGTGTGAAATGCTGTGTGTATCTATACCCCTGAGATGCAGGAAAAACAGATATCAGGGATTAATAACAAAAATGTAACACTGTGAACCTCTGCATCTTGTGTGTGGGCAAAGGGAGAGAGAGAACAAAGGTCTTTAACTGATTAAAGGAATAATTCACCCAAAAATGAAAATTCTGTCATCATTTATTCACCCTCATGTTGCTCCAAGTCTTTCTTCCATGGAACACAAAAGCAGATGTTAGGCAGAATATTAGCCACAGTCACCATTAGGGCTGCACAATTAATCAAATTAAAATCGAATTCACGACATGACCTTGTGCGATTATGAAACAAATTATATAAATAAATATTAGGCTCGCAGAGCTTGATACAAAGTTTATGTGTGCTTCTCTGTCCTGTCTGTATTATGTTAGTATATGCTACCAGTCAAAAGTTTTGAAACACTTACTCATTCTTTATTATACTTTTTTTTCACATTTTAGAATAATAGTAAAGTCATCAAAACTATGGAATAACATAAATGGAAATATGGGAATTATGTTGTGACTAAACAAAATCCAAAATAAATCAAAACTGTGTTATATTTTAACATCTTCAAAGTAGTCACCCTTTGCCTAGAATTTGCAGACATGTACTCTTGACATTTTCTCAACCAACTTCTTGAGGTATCACCCTGGGATGCTTTTTAAACAGTATTGAAGGAGTTCTCATCTATGTTGGGCACTTTTTGGCTGCTTTTCTTTATTATTTGGTCCAAGTCATCAATTTCAAAAACTTTTTTTTTTTTAATTACATTTTAGTTTTATAATAAAATAAATTAATATGGTGGCACAATTATATTTTTGTCTACAAAACTAATTTCAAACATTTAAGCATACACCTTCAGATCAAAAGATTTTTAAGATCATGGGAAACATTTCAGTCAAGTGTTTCAAAACTTTTGAAAGGTAGTGTATGTTAGCATTATTTCAGTGTTTTCAGAGCAGTTCTGTGATCCACAACTCTATCTCGTGCTCAAAGTAACAGATATGCTCCAAGTTTAGTTCGGTTTGCTTACATGAGCTGAGTAAGTCATTTTTAAAGTGCCCCAGATCCACTTTAATTTCACTTTTGCTTAATTCCAAATATGTTTGGCCGCTACAAGTTTATATGCAAAAACAAATAATACACCCAATGGCACTGGATTTTTGTGGACAGAGGAGGAAATGTAAAAATGAGGAGCACATTATACAGCTGTTGTAAATGTAAACTCGGCTACAAACAGAAACACTTCATGCAGATGTCGACAAAATAAAAGCTTGACTGTTTAGAACTCATTGGTTTAACTGAACCGTATAGCAATGCCCCATGCAAGTTAAGATTTTATTAAATAAAAATGTTCTGTTGTATAATAAAAAAAAAAAAAAATCAATATAATATTAAGCTACAATAATATAATATTCAAGTTGACTGGGTTCCCTAAAGTGGAAAAAAAGGCACACAGTGTTATATGTTTGTGGCTGAAGTGAAAAAGGTCCAAGTTCATGGGCAAAGAACATTGACAAAACATTACCAAATTTTGGTCAAAAGGAATAATTTAGTTACTAGTTTTTTGTTTATCATATCACAATTCGAATCACAATTTTGTTCAAATTGTGCAGCCCTAGTCACCATTCACTTTCAGTGCATCATTTTCCCATGCAATAAAAGTGAATGTCTAAGATAAAATGTCATTGGGGTTGAAAGTCAGAGGGTGAGCAAATGAAGACAGAATATTCATTTTGGGATGAACTATCACTTTAAAGACAATCCACTTTTTTTCACAGTCCGACACTGTGACTTAACACATCATTAGTCAGGAGAGTAGAGAGGTAGGAACACTGAAACAATATCCTTACCAGATATGAGATTTCCCAGCCTTTTCTGATGCATTTTGAAAGTGAACTATTCAAACCTACATGTAAATCACTTTTTTCTCTCGTTATAGATATGGAATAACATCTTGATAAGTAGTAAATAAAGCTTGTTATCTTTTTCATCGATATATGTACCATTAAAAGTTGTGATTAAATACGCTACTGATGTGTACTTAGTTAACTGAGAAGCTGTAATCATTTTATTCTGTGCTTAAAAATAATAACAAATGCATTTCCATGTGTCATACCAAATCCCCATGTCATTTCATAAGGACCTTATGAGGCTAAATATTTTAGAGAAAACCCCCATGGTGGTGTTGATAGGCATATATGGCACACACTTAGTACACAATGGAAGAGTGAATAAGGACAAGAGAAGCCAACTGAACAGTGTTTGTTAAGAGCAGACATGCCACTGATCTGCAGAGTGTGGTAATGCCTGTGTAAGCATTGCAGAGATCAATATAATGGGGGGGGGGGGGGGGGCTGTCTATCCAAGAACGAATGCTTTAAACACAAGCCCCTCAATAGCTTAATGTCTACGCTAAAGAACATGTTGTGTCCTCAGACAACATAGTTAAATTAGTTATTTGCACCTGTTTCCCAACACATTTCTCAAATTAATGCAATTCTAGATAATTGGAAAACGCACCTTCTTTCGCAGATATTTACAAGTCATAGCAACATTAAATTATTGAGTCTTATTAAGCATATGACTGGTGTTAAACAGGTAAGGCAACATATGGTGGAAGGCACAGATCCATAAGGATCTGAATGAAACTTGTTTGCTACTAAAATGATGAGTTCCAAGGCCAACTTCATGAAACCCAACAATCCCAGTTACCGTTAAATCAAACTCAGAAGCTACACCTACTGGCAGTGGCACTCACATTGTACCAAGTGAAACCAAACTGAGAATAACAATTATGTCGAGCAATTGCACCTAGCACCTAACTCTCAGAAGTCGTCTCTGATGAACAGCATGCCTCCTTTCCCTGAAATTAACACATTAGGTTGTGGTGATGGGGGTGTGGTCATGTATCTGTCTGCGGGAGATTGAGAGCAGTAAGGCTCAATAACCTGGGTTATCATTATCTCTAACACCTGTTTCTTGTTGTAGTGATGGCGGAGGGAGACATAAAAAGGCGCACAAGGCGTCAGAGTAGCAGAGAGAGGCCAGAGAGAGACTGTTCCTGTGTGTGTGCGCAACAAGAATTGTCGACTCGTTTGTTTGTGATTACTTGGCCACTGAGTGCAGTTTTTGTTTAAGTTTTGTGAACGATGCTGAAGAGTAATAAAAAATACTCACGTTGACAGTTCGCTGCCTCCTGACTCCTTCCTTGCCCAGATTGCGAAACCTGCTACATTGGTGCCGAAACCCAGGAAAATTTTGAGAAAGTTAAGCGGTCATGGAATCTTCACCGCTGGACGAAGTCATCAAGTCCCTTGCCGGAATCCAGCAAAGTCAACATCAGGCCCTCATGAAGTTACACCTGGAGCAGGAACAGCATTTCCAACTCCTGCTCCAGGCTCAAGCGGAAGACCGGCAGGTATTCCGGAGCCTGATCAAAAGAGTGGGGGCTGCCGCTGTGACCCCGGAGACCCCACCACCAGTGACCCTCATCAAAATGGGGCCAGGTGATGATCCCGAGGCCTACCGAGACATCTATGAGAAGACCGCTGAGGTGTGGGAGTGGCCACCCGACCAGTGGACGGCCCACCTGTTACCGTTCCTCTCCGGGGAAGCACAACTAGCGGCCCAACAACTTCCTGCCGCCAGCCTCCTCGATTATCGAGATCTGAAGAAGGCCATCGTGCAACAGGTTGGCCGTAGTCCTGAACAGAGCCGCCAGCGTTTCAGGTCCCTGAAGTTCGGGAAACACGGCCGCCCATTTGCTTTTGCACAACAGCTCTGGTATACCTGCCAGAAATGGTTGCTGGCTGAGGGATCCCACGGCGCCATGGAGATCATCGACCTGGTGACACTGGAGCAATTCATCTCCCAAATTCCTTGGGGGTTGGCAGAGTGGGTCCAGTGCCACCGCCCGGCGTCGCTGGAGGAGGCTGTTTAGCTGGCTGAGGACTATATGGCAGCATTTCAGGGAGGCAGTGAACCAGAGACTCTTCCTTCTCTCTCTTCTCTCTCTCTCTCTCCCCTGCATCTCAACCCAAATTTACCACCTCAACCTCCTAAAATCGTGGAGGGAGGCGGTCCCTGTGGCCTTGGCGACGGTAGTCCCAGAGAGGGCGGAGTTTGGGCCGGAGGTGACTCTTAAACCTAATTCATTCACCCCGGTCCCGTGTGGAGACCACCTCTCACCATCGCAGCTCACGGACATGGCCAAGTTTCAAGCGGAATTCGCAGACGTGTTCTCGCCTCTCCCCGGTGCACAAACCTCATAGAACATCATATCGAGACCACCTCAGGGGTGGTGGTTCATAGCCGCCCCTATCGCCTTCCTGAACACAAGAAAAAGGTTGTTCAGGAAGAATTGGGGGCAATGCTCGAGATGGGCGTAATAGAAGAGTCGCATAGCGATTGGCCAGCCTGGTGGTTCTGGTACCTATGAGCGACGGGAAGGTTCGGTTCAGTGTAGACTATTACAAAGTGAAAGTGGTGTCCAAATTTGACGTGTACCCAACGCCTCGGATTGATGAGTTGCTTGATCAGTTGGGTGTGGCTCTTTTATTCGACACCGGACTTAACAAAGGGTTATTGGTAGATCCCTTTAACTCCAATCTCCCGAGAAAAAACTGCTTTTTCACCAATTCAGTTCAGCTTACACCAATTTGTGACCCTTCCGTTCGGTTTGTTCGGGGCCCCCGGCACATTCCAGCGTCTCATGAATAAAGTTCTCAGACCACATACAGCATATGCCGCCACGTATTTAGACTATATTATTACTTATAGTATTAATATCACGGCCAACCCAAAGAAGTGTGCAATTGGGCGGGTGGAAGTTCTGTATTTGGGGTTCCACTTGGGACACGGGCAGGTGTGTCCCCAGGTTAACAAAACCACAGTGATCATGGCCTGTCCGAGGCCCAAGACCAAAAAGGAGGTGAGACAGTTTCTGGGGCTGGCTGGCTACTACCGAAGGTTTGTGCCTAGTTACTCTTATGTCACCAGCCCGTTGACTGATCTTACTAGAAAGGCGGCCCCCAATCTGGTCCAGTGGATGGAGTCATGCCAACAGGCTTTCCAAAAACTAAAATCCGTGCTTTGTGGGGGGCCACTTTTACACGCTCTTAATTTCTCTCTCCACTTTATTTTGCAGATGGATGCATCTGACAGAGGACTGGGGGCGGTGCTCTCGCATGAGGTGGAGGAGCGACCAGTGCTGTACATTAGTCGTAAGCACTCGCTGAGAAAGACTAAGTACAGCACCATGGAGAAGGAGTGTCTAGCGATCAAGTGGGCTATCCTCACTCTCTACTACTACATGCTGGGGTGGGCCTTCACCCTCTGTTCAGATCACGCCTCACTCCAGTGGCTCCACCGCATGAAGGATACCAAAGCGAGGATCACTCGTTGGTACCTGGCATTTCAGCCATTCAAATTTGAGGTGATCCATAGACCAGGGGTGCAGATGGCTGTGGCTGACTTTCTCTCCAGAAATGGGGGAGGAGTTGGCAGGCCGGATGTTGCCCTGGTCTGAGTCGGGCGGTGGGGGTATTTGGCGATGGGGGCGTGGTCATGTATCTGTCTGCGGGAGAGAGAGAGCAGTAAGGCTCGTCACCTGGGTTATCATTATCTCCAACACCTGTTTCTTGTTGTAGTGATCGCGGAGGGAGACATAAAAATGCGCATGAGGTGAATAGCAGAGAGAGGCCAGAGAGAGACTGTTCCTGTGTGTGGGCGTAACAAGGATTGTTGACTCGTTTGTGTGTGATTACTTGGCCACTGAGTGCCCTTTTTGTTTAAGTTTTGTGAACGACACTGAAGAGTAATAAAAAAAATACGTTGACAGGTCACTGCCTCCTGACTCCTTCCTTGCTCAAATTGCGAACCTGCTACATAGGTCATTTAAGCTAATTAGACCGAGAGGAGACCAACAATTGCACATTCCTTCATAGGAGCTAAAGTGGTGATTGATTGTGAGAGAATGGTATAGGTGGGAGGCTTTTAACGAGGCCTGAAATAATTGCTACAGGGCTGCCATTCTGCAGACTCACTCTTTTTTTTTTTTTTAATCTGACACATCATTCATAACATTAAAGGTTTAGCAGCTGAGAGCTGATTTCTAAGCTTTGGGCATCAAATGGAATTCAATCAAAGCACTACATTCTGGAATTTCTGGATGTGCCAAAACATATTAACACTTCATATTCTTATTCATTGTTCATATTGATGTTCAAATCTTCTTTTTTTAAAGGAACACAAAATTGGTAAATTGGCTAAAACGCTGCATACAATGAAACAACATCGGACTGAACTGAAATTTTATACGCAACTAAGAGAGAATGAATTTATTAGGGTTGTATGTGTGACAACCAATAAGCTTGGTTTCCAATTAGCAACAATGTGGCATATGCTGAGAGATGCGAGACCTCTCAGTGTGAACTCATTTTAAATTCGCCTACGCTGGTGAGAGGGGTTTGAACCACCAGCGAAGGATGCTGAGCTTCATTTGCAACAGATAACAGATTTAATGGCTTATGCTCTTTGACAAATAAGCTGCATTTTCAGACCTATTTAGAGATGTCTACACATTTTACATACGCCTGTGCGGTGCTATCCACACTCCCTGCTAAAGCTGTGTGAATATCACAAGCTTTCTGTGAAAGGAAGACATATCAGTGTGAATTATGCAGGCAGAGAAACTAAAACTGCACAGCCAGAAATGCGGCATTGCTCCCTTCATTCTCATCCGCTGTCATGCCTCTCTCCTCTATCTGTCTGTGGGGCGATTTTTCTAACTGGGGGTTCAGATATAGTTCTGTGCAACATATCTTGGGGCTTTTTAGATTATTCTGCTGTCAGTCAAAAGAAGGAATTAAAAAATAACTTGAAACCTTTAGTCCAGTCACAGTGCCCCCCACTTTCTTTTGTTGCTTTTTTTAATAAAGAAATTCAATCAAATCTGTCCACGTTTTTTTAAGAAACTCAGATTTCCAAAATGTTCCATAATAATCTATTCTGCATGGCGTCACTCTTATCTGGAGATCTGTGCCTGGAATATCAGTTATCTGTGACTCGGAATGCTGACACTTATCCTTAATTCTCAAATTGATGCAATTCTAGATCATTGGAAAACAGTGCCTTCTTTCGCAGCAGTTTACAAGTCATAGCAACATAAAATTATTAAGTCTATTAAGGGTGCATTCAGTAGTTTGGAGCCAATTTAAAACGTTTTACACATTAAAAAATTAACTGAGTTTTTGTGAAGTTTAATCCGAATGGTGTACACTCACGAGATGAAGACTGTACTCATAATAGTTTTATATAAAAAAGTGTTTTATTCTACATGTTGCGGGCCATGTTTCGAAATGTTGAAATCATATGACCCGCGGTGTTTTACTAAATGTCGAAGAAGAGAATCCTCGTGCTAATTGGCTGCCGCCTGTGTAGATAGATACGCTTGGCTATGCTTAGAACAGTGTTGTTTGGTGACACAAAGAGCGAAAAGAATCAGAATGAGCTTTATTGTCAAGTATGCTGACACACACAAGGAATTTGGGTAACACTTTATTTTGATGGTCCCAAATAGATATTTAACTGACTATTAGTGACTTATCAACTGGCTTGCTATAGCTAGTAAACAGTGTTTCAACAATGTTCAGAAGACTTTCAATAGACTGTATAACAGCACAAAAATAACAGCTTATCGACTGACATGCTATAGGTAGTAAACAGTGTTTCATCAAACATTTAGTAGACTTTCAGTAGCCTGTATATAGATCTTTATTAATGACCTTTTAATGAACTAATGTTCTCAACAATAATGTAAGTAGGTCATTAATAGAGATCTATATACATACTGGTGAAAGTCTACTGAATGTTTGTTGAAACACTGTTTACTAGCTATAGCAAGTCAGTTGATAAATGTAAGTAGGTCATTAATAAAGATCTATATACAGGCTACTGATTGTCTACTGAATGTTTGCTGAAACACTGTTTACTAGCTATAGCAAGCCAGTTGATAAGTCACTTACAGTCAGTTAAATATCTATTTGGGACCATCAAAATAAAGTGTTACCAGAATTTGTCATGGTGACAGAACACAATGGAACATACTTATTTATCGTGCTTTAGCAGCGGAGACAATGGGAGATCCAGTAGCTGTACTGCCGAAAAAGCAAAAAAAGGTCTGAAGCAACTTGCTTCAAGCAAGAAGACAGAAAACGGTAACGGTAAGGCATCTACGTCTTCATTAGTTTAGTGCAAAGTAGCTTGGCACAGCGATTGTTGTGGATTTTGTGTAAACCATGTGTAACAGGGTAACTTTCAGTGGAAAGGAGAACAGGGAAGTGAGGTTACCAGGTTCAGGTATGCATTTCATTTGGCCACCTTGATGCTTACAGTTTCACAAATTCAACAGTCTCACAGGCACGGAGTTATTTAAACACATCAGCTTCACAGGCACATAGTTACTTAAACACTTTAGCTTCACAAACACAATAAACACAACAGGTTCTGTAGCACCGTGGCCTTCCTTGTGCCAGTCTCTCTCTCTCTCTCAGTTGCTGGTGGCGTGGCTTTTTATATGCCGCTCTCCCCCTGCTCACTGGAATTAGAGACAGGTGTTAAACATAATCTAGCTCAGGTGCAAGCGCCCTTACCGCTTTCTCTCTCTCCGGATGGACACTTGAACACGCCCCTGCTGCCACACCATGACGGTTGCTTGGAAATAAAACGAGTTCTTCAAATACAGTATTCATGGACATGTTAAATTTGATCATCAAAAACAATTCTAATCTTTCCTTTACCATAATATTCTGTATCGCTAGATAATTGAGGTTTATTTTACGCTAAGCAGTTCTCTAATAAAGGTAATAACTGTCTATAGAAATAACGTGAATCATTGACAGTCTCCAAAGATTATTGATATGAGGGACAAGAATAATCTGTCCTTAACAGAAGAAGCATGTTGACTTGATTTCTGATGTTTGTTTTTAGGCAAAGCAATTATATTATAGGAGAAATAAATAACTTTAGAAATTACCTCAAATGCAGACATTTTCCAGATGCAAATGATATTCCAAAGCTGATGGGGGCAGCAGAAACGATCATGCTGATCCACGTCGAAAGGTGGCAGTAGTGTCTAACACCACTGTAGCATCGGTACTTAAAGTACACAAAGAAAAGCAATGCTAACGCTAGATAGAGAACTACTGAATGCCCCTTTAAGCATATGACTGGTGTTAAACAGGTAAGACAACATGGTGGAAGGCATAGATCCATAAGGATCTGAATGAAACACGTTTGCCACTAAAATGATCAGTTCCAAGGCCAACTTCACGAAACCCAACAATCCCAATTGTCGGTAAATCAAACTCTTAGAAGCTACACCTAGTGGCAGTGGATCTCATACTGTACCAAGTGAAACCAAACTGAGAATAGCAATTACGTCAAGCAATTGCACCTAGCAGAAACTCTCAGAAGTCGTCCCTGATGAACTGCATGCCTCCTTTCCCTGCATTTACCACATTAGGTCAATTAAGCTAATTAGACCAAGAGGAGACCAACAATCGCACATTCCTTCATTGGAGCTAAAGTGGCGATTGATTGTGAGAGAATGGTATAGGTGGGAGGCTTTTAATGAGGCCTGAAATAATTGCTATGGGGTTGCCGTTCTGCAAACTCAGTTTTTTTTTTTTTTTTTATCTGACACATCATTCATAACATTAAAGGTTTAGCAGCTGAGAGCTGATTTCTAAGCTTTGGGCATCAAACGGAATTCAATCAAAGCACCACATTCTGGAATTTCTGGACGTGCCAAAACATATTAACACCTCATTTTCTTATTCATTGTTCATATTGATGTTCAAATCTTCTTTTTTAAAGGAACACAAAATAGGCAAATTGGCTAAAACACTACATACAAAGAAAAGCCATAAGACTGAATTGAAATTTTATGTCTCAACTCGTATCTCTGCCTGCCTCTCGGACAATTCGCCCTGGATGAAGGGACACCTTCAGCTCAAACTTGTAAAGGCAGAACTCCTCGTGATCCCAGCCAATCCATCTGTTGACCACAACCTCACTATTCATCTTGGTTCAACTAAACTAACACCAACCAGAACAGCTCGGAACCTGGGAGTGGTGGTAGATGACCAGCTTAATTTTACCACCACCATCTCATCAACCGCTCGGTCTTGCAGATTCGCGCTCTACAACATCAGGAAAATCAGACCTTTTCTGTCTGAATATGCTGCACAGCTTCTGGTCCAAGCTCTGGTCATTTCAAGACTGGACTACTGTAATGCTTTGTTGGCTGGCCTCCCAGCTAACACAATTAAGCCACTGCAGATGGTCCAGAATGCAGCAGCACGTCTGGTCTTCAATCAGCCAAAAAGGGCTCATGTCACCCCACTCTTGATTTCACTTCACTGGCTACCTGTAGCTGCCTGCATCAAATTCAGGGCTTTGACTCTGGCCTTCAGGACAACCAATGGAACCGCACCCTCTTACTTCAATTCACTTCTTCAGGTCTATGCTCAAACTCGCTCTCTGTGGTATATGAACAAGCAACACCGGGTGGTCCCATCACAAAGAGGCTCTAAGTATACTTCACGATCGGTCACTTTCTCTGCTCCTCTGTGGTGGAATGAACTTCCAACCTCCACACGATCTGCTGTTACCTTCTCAACATTTAAGAACTAGCTGAAAACACATCTGTTCTGCGAGCACTTAACCAATCCACACTAATTGTTCTTACTACTGCACTTAAGCTGCACTTAATGTAAAAAAATAAAAATCCTTGTCTGTCTCTTTCTTCTGTGCTAGCATATTTACTACTCCAGCCACTCTGAGAACTTGGCAGTCCTATACTGCAGATGTTGTTAAACTTTGTATGACAAATTGCTTGCTATGTGTCTCATTTGTAAGTCGCTTTGGATAAAAGCATCTGCTAAATGACTAAATGTAAATGTAATTCCCATTAGATAATTAATAAACACGGAGGGCAAACTGTAGCAAACAAAATTTGTCTCAGTGGGCAAACATTCCATATAATCTTCAAGAGTAAAACGTCCTAAATCTTTTCCAAATATTAACGTTTCATTCTTTTTTCTTTACTTTTTCTGTCACATGACAAACAAGGGCATATGGTTTCCTCTCGCAAACTCAATCACAATAGACTATTCACAATGTAATTCATCTTAATAAACCAATATAAGACAGTATATCCTCTCCCACTAACTAGATGAATGGGTGGATTGACGGAGGGATGGATGGTGGCGTAAAAAGGACATTTATCCCTCCCTCCACCCCTGCTATCGGAAGGACAGTTCTTAAGTGCTTGTGGATTTTATGTTTACTGTGTTTTATAGGGCAGATCCAGGAGCCAAGAGCTGTAAAATGTTGTGAGAGTTAGGAGAGAGAGGACAGGGGGTGGAGGCAATGTTACTGTAAATCCAATCTTTATTGAGAACGACAAACAAACAGTCCTCAATGCTCCAGCCCACCTCTCCATCAATTTCCCCCATTGACTGATTCATTTCTTAGCGAAGTTACAAAGAAAGTGTGTTTGTGTGTTTTTGCTCAGTTCTACTGTTGTTTCAATCTGACCTTTCTAACTGTCTGGTCAGCACGGACAGTGGTATTGTCAAATATGACATTTTCATCCTTAAATACACATGAAAACATAATGATACCTATGGAGTTCCTATTGGTTTCATTTTAAGGTATACCATAAATTATAAAAGCACATACTGAGAGGTCATACTTAAAACATTGTGGCAGCTTTGATATGGGGTGGAATGGAAACAATCTCAAAGATAAGCCTTTGGGCAATACAATAAAACTGACCCAATTTTCTTCCCTATTATGAATGTTTCAGCCTGATCTCAAGAAAATTCTGTAACTGTGCTGACATTTTTGCAAAATGATATTACGTGGTTCCTTACACCAGTGGTTCTTAAACCTGTCCTGGAGGACCCTCAACACTACACATTTTTGATGTCTCCTCAATCAAACACACCTGATTCAACTCATCAGCTCATTAGTGGAGACTCCAATGCTTTGTTTACACAGGTAGAAAAAAATCTGACTCAAATCCGTTTAAGTTTTTATAGTCTGAACAGGACAAAAACACAAAAATCAGATTTTTAAATACATTCGTATGTGGTTTGGAATCCAATAAAAATAAGATTTTTCTTAATGCGACTCAGTCTGAACAGTTAGATCGGATTTTTATGTAATTTTTTTCGGCATTCACTGTGCGCGACAGATTGTTTCGTTGAGAAGACATGTACTGCTTTCCAAGCATATAGAGACAATTTTTCACAATCCAATAATTTACCAATGGATAAAATCAAGTCAAGTTAGAAGTACTAAAAAAATTTGAGGTATTCAGTTACATAACATTTTTTAAGTTAATAAATTGCAAGTTTAAGTAGGAGGAAATGTAAGATTTTGATTTTGTACTAGTAATGCGTGTTGATTGCTCTTAACATGAAATATTGAGTAAGCTTACTCGTACAATTTGATGGTACTTAAAATTTAACTCTTTAGCTGAATTTAAAATTGACATGTGACTACAACTTATACACTTCAAGTAGAGGAAACCTAGCCAGTCCTAGTTAAAACTAGCTAACAAAATAAATGTTAACATGCTGAATGTAAATTGTGTGGTAACCCTATGCTCTGACTTATACAGCAATCGTCCAAATGGTGAAGCAATAAATGTACCTGTCCTCAAACTCCACTCTTCACCGTTATGGTAACCCCCAAAACTCAAACTCAAACTTAACAGAAACTCTTCTGAATAACACAACAAAACATTAAACACTAAACACTTAATTTTAAGTGTTATTTAAGTGTTAATTTTAACATTTACTCATGCATGCAAAGCATGCTGGGAAACATAAAAGCCCTGCCCTGTTTCAGTTAAATTTCAGTTCCTGTAAATTTAAAGAGACAAGTTCATTAAATTCAAAACAATAAAACAATTCAGGTTACTTAAACGTTGTCAGTTTCGTGAACTCAAAAGAAAGAGAAAGTTCTAAATACTCATCAAGGTTAATTTATTTAAACTAATTACGATGATTTAATTTTTCTCTACTCAAAACAATTAATTATTTTGAGCATTGGGGTTTACAGTGCACCCAACACTTATTTCTATTTCGCTCTGAAATACATCACATTACAGAAGTTAAATGTAATGCACTTGAGTCATACTTGCAAGATCTATAAAGCAACATGCTATAAAGGTACCATCATTTTAGATTGTGTGTTTGCACTCGGGTACTTTGGTGAGGTGCACATTTAACAGTCCAGGGAAGTTAATTCCAACCTCCAAATTAATGACCTGAGGACAGTCTCTTAAACCTTACGCTTTTCCACTGAGACCTACGGCCAGTCGATCAATGCGTCTACTGGGAGAGATGACTCTCTCTCTTTCTCTCTTTCCCATTCACCACTCTTATTAGGCCTTACAGTTTCTTTGTCTCTCATGTTCACTTCTTCTCATGCTGCATCTAATCTGTCTGCAATGAGCCTTAAAACTGAACTCCATTAGGCCGACTAGAAGCAAGCGTAACATCCTATGTGGTAATACCTTCAAGATTGCGAAAAACATTAAACAGTCATTGCTTTGCTTTATGGCAGCTTAGAGGTGATAATGGAGAAAAACCCTGTGCACCAAAAAAATAGAATATTTTGACTCTGAATGCAGTATATTAATTGTGAGATTAGTTTCATGACCTACAATAAAGGAGCTATAGACTTATGGTCCACAGTGCATTCCTCCTTACCTCTTTACTGAGACTTTTTAGTGATGCTTTGCAGTGCCTTCTTAGTGCTCAACTTGTTTCTTTTACTATTTATGGAAGCAATTGTAAGAAAAAACACAATATATGCAATTTTTTAAAGTCACTTTGTTCTGCATCTGCCAAGAACACACACTTATTAAAAAAAAAAAAAAAAAAAAAAGATTGGCTTACTGGATACAACACACACAGAGCAGCTCTACCTCCACCTAGTGACGTGCCCTACCAACTTGTAAACAGTTACCTGCTCTTTCTAAATTTCGATATTATTGAAATGGCACTGAACACTTGGAAAATGGGTTGAAATGAGTTTGTTTTTAATTTTTATTATTATTTTGTTCCATAAAGCTCTTGTTGAGTGCACAGGCTCTCTAAACTCAGATGGACATTCTCTGTTGCAACCAGGGAAGGTCAAAGGTTCATTGCCTTAATTCAATGGTCCCCAACCCTGTTCTTGGAGGCCCCCTAACACTACACATTTTGGATATCTCCCTAATCAAACACACCTGATTCAACTCATTAGCTTGTTAGTAGAGACTCTACAAACTGAATTGGGTGTGTCAGGAAAGGGAGATATACAAAATGCGCAGTGTTGGGGGGCCTCCAGGAACAGGGTTGGGAACCACTGCCTTAATATATAGGTCAGCATTAATTTAGACAGAACTGGGCCACAAACAAGCCTGAGATCAAGTATGCAACATCTTCCACCATTTTAAACAAAAAGTGAACCATAACGAATCTTGTAATAATGAAAAAAATAAAATAAAAATTAAATGGAAAAAAAAACACCTCTCAAGAATAAACTGCTGAATCAGTATTTGAAATTTATGATATATGGCATTGCTACAAGCATTCTCAAGAAACTGTAAAATATCTCCTGGCAGACAAAGTCAGCCAGGTAAATGTAGACAATTAATTTTCCTGCACTGTGACTCTCACCTGCATTGGCAATCGCATCAATCTCCAGTTTTGTGATGTCACCACAGAAGAGGGATATTTTCTTGTTCAGCTCTTCGTTGGGTTTGTAGTGAGGTGTATAAGAGGAGCTCCCTAAACAGTAATGTTCACAATGTAATTAACATACCTTTACTATATGTAATCAACATCAACAGCATTAAAATGTAATTACACAAAACAACCCTAATAGTAAGCTATGCATCAACAATCTATTCATGTCTACATCCTTCTAATATATCTACAGATTTGAAAAAAAGCTATGGGTTGGGAGTCGCATGGCGCCATGCGAGGGTCGGACGTGTGAACGAGCTCTGTGCACTTTGCTAGTTTTAATACTTGTCATAAACTAGTGAGATTCGATACACTCTGATTATTAACTGTTTTAGGTAGACAATATGTCAAAGAACTCAAAATCCTCGGGCTCTGGAGACATTAAAAGACACTTACGTGCTCAAGCTGAAGCCCCTGAGCTGCAGGCCGAAAGCCCGGGACTCAATTTGTCCAGTGAGGTGAAAGAGATTCAGCGTCAACTGTTGAACATGTCGGCAATGCCGATGAAGGTCGTTGCAGACATGGAGGATCTTGCAGTAATACGTCAATCGATCACTGCCATGGAGACGAAATTCACTGAGATGGTTACAAGAATGGCGGATGTTGAGAAACGGATCGACAATCTGGAGTCATCGGAGAGGGAATTAGCTGCTAATCCACTAGCGACCAAGGCAGACTTGGAGTGCGTCTGGGAAAAGTTGGAAGACCTTGAGAATCGTAACCGGCAAAACAACGTCCGAATTGTTGGAATTTCTGAGGACGAAGAAGGCTGAGATATGGTGAATTTCCTAGACGGGCTCTTTCCGAGTCTGCTCGACATAACAGGCCATAAGCTGGAAATCGAGCGAGCTCACAGAGTTCCGGCTTGTAGATCTGCAGAAGGAGACAGCCCCCGATCAATTCTGGCCAAATGTCTGAGATCATCCAATAAAGATCTCATGTTACGCGAGGCGAGGAGTAAAGGAAGGCTTTCTTGGAAGAACCACAGCATTTTCTTGTTCCCAGACTTTGCGAATTCGACAAGAGTGAAATATGATCGATTCAAGGAATGCAAGAAACTCTTACGGAAGGTCGCTTTTGCACTGTTGTTCCTGGCCAAATTGAGAATAGATACTAAGGATGGCCACAAAATATTTACATGCCCACAGCAAGCGATGTTCTTCATAAAGTCAATGGAATGAGTAAGTCATTGTGTGATACTCTCTATGCAGCCGAGTGGGCCTGAATCACTGAACATTCACGTGACTGTCCGAGGAAACTGAGCGCCTTTTTTCTTTCTTTTTGTGCTGGTTCCGCCAAGCAGCTGGAGTTTGTTTTGTGGAATAACACTCCTTCGGGACAGTTTGTGGATGAATCTGCACGTTCTTTGTGCTTATGCCTCCTATTGGTTGGAGTTTGTTTTGTGGAATATTTCTTGCAAAACACTGGAATGATTAGGGCATTTGTTACACTCATGTAACAGCCGGGTGGGCATGACTCACTGAACATTCACTTGACTGTCTGAGGAAACTGAGCGCCTTTTTTGTTTCTTTTTGTACTGGTTCCGCCTAGCGGCTGGAGTTTGTTTTGTGGAGGAACACACCTTCGGGACAGTTATGTGGATGAATCTACACGTTCTTTGTGCTTATGCCTCCTATTGGCTGGAGTTTGTTTTATAGATTATTACATTTCTGTCTCACAAAATTTGTATAGAAGCACCGGACTTGAGCAATCCGTTCGGCAGAGTTATCGTGGGGACTCTCGTAGGCGTACATGGACTGTTTGAGTTTAGAGGGATGGATACCAGTTGGCGCTGTCGTGCATGAGGTTAATGCGCATGCTTTTCTTTTTTCTGTGATTTTTGTTCGGGGGGATGTTCGGGGTTTGATTATTGCACTAATGTTGGAATGTGGTCGTTATAATTGTATTTTTGACACACAATCTATTTTTTCTAATATGTCAGATGTT
Organism: Myxocyprinus asiaticus; assembly: GCF_019703515.2. Classification (NCBI taxonomy): domain Eukaryota; kingdom Metazoa; phylum Chordata; class Actinopteri; order Cypriniformes; family Catostomidae; genus Myxocyprinus; species Myxocyprinus asiaticus. The sequence goes on from NC_059365.1 coordinate 31,064,533, forward strand.
AATATGAGTGGATTGTCTCTCTCCATGTGGAATGTGAATGGGTTGGGGCACCCCATAAAAAGAAGGAAGGTTATTTCTTTTTTTAAACGTAAGAAATATGATAGTGTTTCTTCAAGAAATGCATCTTTCCCCACAGGAAGCTGAAAAATTTGGGAAGATATGGGGTGGACATGTTTTCTTTAGTGCTGGCTCAAGTAAGAGCAGGGGAGTCATTACATTGATAAGTAAGCATCTACAATTCAAATGTCTCAAACAGATTAAAGATAAATTAGGAAGAGTCATTATTGTTTTAGCAGAAATTCAGGAGCAAAGGTTGATTTGGCTAATATTTACACACCTAACGCTGATGATCAGGGCTTTTTTATAAATCTTGAAGGGATGTTGCAAGCCGCTGGCACCCCTCATGATATAATATTGGGAGGAGACTTTAATCTTTTGATGGACTCAGTCCTTGATCATAGTGAAGCAAAATTGTGTAAGCCCCCAAGAGCAACACTGATGCTTCACAGGATGTGTACAAATCTTGGTCTTGCAGATATTTGGCGACTTTTGAACCCATCTGGTAGGGACTATACATTTTTTTCATCAGTCCATAAGATTTATTCTAGAATATAATTTTTTTTTATATCTAAGTCCCTCATTTCATCTGTTGTTGATTGTTCTATTGGAAACATCTTAGTCTCAGATCACGCCCTGGTGAGTTTAGAGGTGTTGCCAAATACGGAGAAAAAGAAATCATATAGTTGGCACCTTAATGTATCTCTGTTGCAAAATCCTGATTTCCAACAAATGTTAAAGACTGAAATCAGTGTTTATATGGAGACCAACTGGTCTTTAGTATCTTCTGTGGGTGTGGCTTGGGAGGCACTTAAGGCAGTTCTTAGGGGACGGATCATACAGTATGCCTCATTCATCAAAAAATCCAAAGCATGAGAACTTGTGGAGTTGGAAGGAAATATTAAAAGTGCTGAGGCAGAGCTGAAGCACTGAATGTCATCTGATGGCCTCAGAGAATTGACCTGATTGAAATACAGATATAATACTATTTTGTCACGGAAAGTGGAGTTTTGGCTATTCAGGGCCAAATACTTTGAGTCAGGGGACAAAGCAGAGAAGCTTTTGGCTAGATATATAAAGCAGAGAGAGTCTTTTTCTGCCATTCCCTCAGTGAAATCTGCTGGTGCTGAAATTTTTACCTCGGCCATTGATATTAATAATGCTTTTAAAGAGTTCTATCTTGATCTTTATAGTTCCATGTCTTCGTCTACTGATGACGATATTAGAAATTTTGTGGAACCATTAGAACTCCCTAAATTGACGACTGAGCAAAAAACTTCTCTTGATTCTGAGATAAACTTGGAGGAGCTTGACGAGGTAATTAAGTCCTTACCTACAGACAAGGCTCCTGAGGCAGATGGTTTTGCCGCTGAGTTTTCTAGATCTTATGCTACAGAACTGGCTCCACTTTTGCTAGAAGTTTATACTGAATCATTAAATAAAAGGAAAGCTTCCCCCAACCATGACACAAGCCCGGATCAGTCTGATTCTTAAAAAGGACAAAGATCCAAGCGAGTGTAAAAGTTACCGTCCACTTTCCCTGATCCAGCTAGATGTAAAAATTTTGTCAAAACTTTTGGCTAACCGATTAAGTTATGACATCTCTTATTCATATAGATCAGGTGGGGTAACATTAGGTGTTTCATCAATATCATGTGGTCAGTGGCAAATGATCAGACTCCGGTCGCTGCCATCTCACTTGACGCCAAAAAGGCATTTGATATGGTAGAATGGGATTATTTTTTTAAGATTTTTGTAATGTATGGGTTCAGGAGTACATTTATTGGTTGGATTAAGTTACTTTATATACACCCTGTAGCAGCGGTACAAACAAATGGATTAATTTCAGATTATTTTACTCTGAATAGGGGCACCCGGCAGGGTTGCCCTCTTTCCCCATTATTGTTCTGTCTTGCCCTGGAACCATTAGCAGCCACGATAAGAAAGGAGGATGATTTTCCAGGGGTGACAGCGGGAGGCATGGCGCATAAGCTTCTGCTTTACGCAGATGATATTTTATTATTTGTCTCTGACCCTACTAGCTCTATGCCTTGCCTCCATAAGGTCCCAGGATACAAAGTCAATTGGTCTAAATCCGAAGCTTTGGCTCTGACAGCGTACTGTCCAGTACCGGCTTTCCAGCCAGGCACCTTCCAATGGCCAAACAGGGCATTAAGTATTTGGAGATTTTATTCCCAGCAAATTTGTCTGATTTAGTTAGTGTTCATTTTGACCCTTTAATAAAAAAGTTCACGCGATGTGGGCAGGTGGGCTTCATTACATTTTTCGATGACTGGGAAGGTTAATGTTATTAAAATGAATTGTATTCCAAAATTTAACTACCTGCTACAATCTCTCCCTATAGATGTCCCCCTCTCTTATTTCAAGCAATTTGATAGCATAGCGAAGTCCTTCATTTGGAATGGTAAGCGTCCCAGATGGCATTTCAATAAGTTACATAGGCTGATTGACAAAGGTGGGCTAGGCCTACACAAGATGTTTTTTTATTACTATGCGTTCAGTCTCAGACATTTGGCTCATTGGTCTCTTCCACCTGAGAGAGCCCCTCCCTGGTTTGGTACTGAACAGGAAGTTCTTGCCCCTATTTCGCCATTGCAAAGCCTCTCTATCAAACTAATCGGAGAAGTTAAGTTACACCCCATTATTTCGCATGTGCATTCGGTATGGACAAAAGTGTCCAGAATGTTTAAATCGGACATTTAATTAAATGCTGCCTCTAGCATATGGCAGAACCCAAAATTATGTATCAGTAAGTCCCCTTTCTGCTGGTCAGAGTGGATTGGGAGGGGGGTTACTACACTCAGTGATCTATATGAGAGTAGAGTGTTGAGATCGTTTGAGAATCTGGTTCAACATTTTGGGATCCCCAGATCTCAGTTTTATAGGTATTTACAACTGCGCCACCTGCTTTGTACTGTTTTTGGGAGTAGCACACGCCCCCCTAAAGCGGCAGATGCTCTGGGAGAGGTGATTACTGCTTTTGGAAAAGGTCATGAGGCATCAGTGTATTACTCCCTGTTAATTAAGAGTTTGGGGGATGGAGCTTTAACCTCTCTTAAGAGAGTATGGGAGAAAGACTTCAACTTGGTATTGGAGGAAGGAGTGTGGGCTAGGATTCTTAAAAACATTAAGTCTGCATCTAGAGATGCAAAGGTGTGTCTTATGCAATTCAAAATTGTGCATAGATTCTATTGGACCCACTCTAGATTGTATAGGCTTGGTCTTAAAGACACACCTACCTGCTGGCGATGCCAATCAGAGGATGGAGACATGGCCCATATTTTTTGGTGGTGTGTTGAGATCCAGAAATTGGATTGGATTTGGAAATTACAGCGGCAACCCCGAATGAGAACCACTGGCCCCGAGCACGTCAAGTGGTGGAAACTACCCGAACACAAGCAACAACTCTCAGCGGCCTTTCGATCATTCAATATTAACCTCGACCAGCAAATCGAAGGGCTCTGGGGCGATATCACCTCCCACATCCATGACGCTGCTTCGGGCATTCTCGGATGGACAAAGCCAGGGTAGCGATTCATGGACAAACATTCTGGTGGTGGGGTGAAGAGGTCCAGACGGAAATCAAGGCCAAGAAGATGGCGTACAAGACATGGCATCGCACACATCTGGATGCCGACCTCCAACATTATCGGACACTTAAGTTGGCCACGAGACGGGCTGTGGCCAAGGCGAAGGCTAAGTACTACGATGAATTGTATGAGCGACTAGGCACACCCGAAGGGGAGAAGATGATCTATCGCATTGCTAACTCGCGTCACCGGTTGACCCAAGCCATCAGCCAAGTTATGCACATCAAGAATGCAGATGGGCAAGTCCTACGGGACCCTCCTGCCATACTTGCCCGTTGGAGCAAATACTTCACCTCCATCTCAATTGAAGAGTTCCCGCACCCATCTATTCCCAGCTCCGATCCCATCCCTGGATCTGTACCTCCAGTCACCGCCTCTGAAGTCGCGAAAGCTGTGAAGAGAATGGAGAATGGCAAAGCCACTGGCCCGGACGACATCCCAGCTGAAGTCTGGAAGCTGATGGGACATCATGGAGCCGAGATCCTTGCCGCTCTGTTCAACAAGTTCATAGCTGAGGGCAAGGTACCACAGGCCTGGATGACCAGCACCACAGTGCCGATCTGGAAGGGAAAGGGTGATGTCTCTGAGTGCAAGAAATACCGTCCGATCCGTCTCCTGTGCCACTCCATGAAGATTTTTGAACGCATCCTGGACAGCCGCCTCCACAGCATTAATAACATCAGCCCTAACCAATGCGGCTTCGTCAAGGGGTGTGGAACTACGGACGCTATCCACGCTTCCCGTCTGCTGATGGAAAAGCACTGGGAGAAGAACATGCCCGTCCACATGACCTTTCTGGACCTGGAGAAGGCATTCGATCGCGTACCCCATGAGCTCATCTGGGCCTCACTCCGATCCCACCACGTCCCTGAGGCCTATGTCAACTGGACGCAGCTTCTCTATCGAGGCGTTACGAGTGCCGTCCGCTGTCCAGCCGGGATATCACCACCGTTCACCATCAGTATCAGAGTCCATCAAGGGTCTGCCCTTTCGCCATTGCTCTTCATCACCTGTATGGATACAGCGAAGGCGGATCTGCAGGCACCATACCCTTGGTCCCTACTCTACGCTGATGACGTATTTCTCACTGACAGGGAACTGCAAGACCTCCAAGACCAAACACAGCACTGGAAAGATCTTCTGGACATGAATGGCCTGCGACTCAACCTCGACAAGACGGAGTAAATGGAGTGTGGCCCTCAGACCGACGATACCATCAGGATCAACGGTAGAGACCTGAAGAAGGCCACCCAATTCAAGTACCTCGGTTCCACCCTCTCGGCTGATGGCGACAGTCTTCCAGACGCAAGATCAAGAGTCAATGCTGCCTCGGCTGAAGTGGAGCCAGGAAACTGGTGTACTCTGCGATCGACGCATGCCAAACCACCTCAAGGTGAAGGTCTACAAGACAGTCGTCCGCCCAGTTGTCCTGTATGGCGCAGAGTGGCCCGCAACCACCAGGTATGAACAGGTCCTTCATGTAATGGAGATGCGCATGCTCAGGTGGACGTTAGGACTGACCCGATGGGACCAGGTGATGAATGAGGACGTCAGGAAAATTATGGGTGTGACATCAATCATGGACAAGATGAGGGAAGCATGGCTCCGATGATACGGTCATGTAGTCCATGGCGAAGAGGAGTCGGTGGCGAGGAGAGCGCTGCACCTCAACCCCAAGGGAAAACGACCACGCGGACGACCAAAGAAACGGTGGATGGACTGGATTAAGGAAGATATGAGGCACGTCAACGCCGCCCCCGAAGATGCCCTCGAATGGAGAGCAACTTGCCGAAAAGCGGACCCTGCACCTACGCGGGACAAACGCTAGGAAAGAAGAAGTTGAGATCCAGAAATTCTGGTTGAAGGTTCATAATATTGTGACTGATGTGGTAGGCATTCGGGTTTCGTTTTGCCCCAGACCTTGTGTTCTGGGTGATGGGGCGGACATTGATGTGGGGGATAGTCATATAGAGAATTGGGTTCTGACCTGTGTGATGATCGCCAGGCAGGTTATTTTGAGGGGTTGGAGGTCAGCTGGTGCGCCCCCATATCCGGAGTGGTGCACGGAGATGGGGAGGGTGGCGGCTTATGAAGAGGTGTCATTGGGAAGACGGGGTGACTTGGTTTTGTTTATCCGGAAATGGAGCAGGTATTTGGAATTTTTGGAGGGCGGGGTTGTGGGGTTTAAATGTTGATTCTATATATATATATATATATATATATATATATATGTTTTGCATGTTTTTGTTATTGTATGATTTAATAAAAAAAAATTATTACAAAAAAACAAAAAAAGTCATGGGTTGAAACATCAGATTTGAATGTAATGGTTTTTGATAAAACAGAAACAGCCAACCTAATGCATTAGGTATCATGAACAATATATTTCGTACAGCATTTATTAATTTCTTTAATAAACGAAATTACTTTAGCAAGCTGTGATATTCAATATGCAATTTTTCACACCAAAACTGTTTAATTTAAAAAAATAAAAAAAGGTATTGTTTAATTGGTGTAAACAAGCATTACAATTCAGCTACACTAGGTCTCTAAAGGGTGGTTGTTGAGCTGGATTTGAACTCGTTTTGAATGGTCTTGTCACAGAGCTGGCAACCCATTTGTTTATAATGAGTGTTTTGTGTGTGTCTGGTTCACCTGATGGACTCCAGACAGGAATCTTCTCCAGAGGAATGAATTCCTTGTACATTTTCCTCCTATTCTCCTTATCCATGGAGCAAAGCTGATCTGCCAAAGACAAACATACAAACCAAAACATAAAATAGACAGAAGATGTGAACAATATCCATACAAGCTTTTATCGTCACATTTAATTATGCCTAAAAAAATTCTGCCTAAAAGGGATAATTCACTCAAAAATGAAAATTCTCACATTTACTCACCCTCATGCCATCCCAGAGTTTCTTTCTTCTGCAGAACACAAAGATTTTTAGAAGAATAATTCAGCTCTGTAGGTCCATACAATGCAAGTGAACGATGACCAGAACTTTGAAGCTCCAAAAAGCAGTATAAAAGTAATCCATAAGACTCCAGTGGTTAAATCCATATCTTCTGAAGTGATAAGATAGGTGTGGGTGAAAAGCCGATCAATATTTAAGTCCTATTTTTACTATAAAGGCCCAGATATACATCATACAAAATCGAAGAACTAATGGGTATGACGTCATTTAGAACAAAATCTGGCCAAAAAGAAAGTGTTTTTGCATTCGTTCGTTTACATTCATTAGCATTTGTGGTTTGTTACAGCTCAACTGGGAAAACTTTTAGGAAAACTTCTAACCGGCTGCTAAACACCTTCTTGTGACCTGGAGCTCCACCTACTAATTTACTTACGTTTTTCAGTCAGTATTCAACATGAACATACCGCAAGACCATGTCATTGTTTAATTAGTCTACAAAATGAATCAAATCTACTCAAATACTCTCAAGTGCTCATTCACTCATGTGCCATCTGCAGTGAAAGCCATTCACACATCTGCCCTAAGTAAGATATGCCTATCATCATTCTTTTGTCTGTATTATGAACATTAACACTCTTTATAAACCTATCTTTGCAGTAGTATCAGTGTCATCATAAATTACAATAACAGAGCATAATCGATGCATATTATGGCCGTGTATAGCGTGTTAGAGTCATGAATTCAGAATCTAAACAAGACAAATAATTTTTTTTCTACTGCATATATATTACTTAAAATCATCATCAAGTGGTTAAAACAGTTTCTTTTACTGACCTCATGTGAATTTTACTCTTAGAATGAGACATAAAGTCATTGATAAGACATTTTAATGTCACATTAGTTAAGGTTTTACATGTAAAAACCGTCTTCATATTTAAATATTCGTCTAAACGCCTCCAACAGCGGTGTGGCAGGTGTCTGAATGTTCGCAAACAGTATACTGTTGCACTGCTGTTAAGAACTTCTTTAGCCCTGAACGAAGAACGAAGAAGAACTTCTCCGGAAGTACAGGTGCATCTCAATAAATTAGAATGTCGTGGAAAAGTTCATTTATTTCAGTAATTCAACTCAAATTGTGAAACTCGTGTATTAAATAAATTCAATGCACACAGACTGAAGTAGTTTAAGTCTTTGGTTCGTTTAATTGTGATGATTTTAGCTCACATTTTACAAAAACCCACCAATTCACTATCTCAAAAAATTAGAATATGGTGACATGCCAATCAGCTAATCAACTCAAAACACCTGCAAAGGTTTCCTGAGCCTTCAAAATGGTCTCTCAGTTTGGTTCACTAGGCTACACAATCATGGGGAAGACTGCTGATCTGACAGTTGTCCAGAAGACAGTCATTGACACCCTTCACAAGGAGGGTAAGCCACAAACATTCATTGCCAAAGAAGCTGGCTGTTCACAGAGTGCTGTATCCAAGCACGTTAACAGAAAGTTGAGTGGAAGGAAAAAGTGTGGAAGAAAAAGATGCACAACCAACCGAGAGAACCGCAGCCTTATGATTGTCAAGCAAAATCGATTCAAGAATTTGGGTGAACTTCACAAGGAATGGACTGAGGCTGGGGTCAAGGCATCAAGAGCCACCACACACAGACATGTCAAGGAATTTGGCTACAGTTGTCGTATTCCTCTTGTTAAGCCACTCCTGAACCACAGACAATGTCAGAGGCGTCTTACCTGGGCTAAGGAGAAGAACTGGACTGTTGCCCAGTGGTCCAAAGTCCTCTTTTCAGATGAGAGCAAGTTTTGTATTTCATTTGGAAACCAAGGTCCTAGAGTCTGGAGGGAGGGTGGAGAAGCTCATAGCCCAAGTTGCTTGAAGTCCAGTGTTAAGTTTCCACAGTCTGTGATGATTTGGGGTGCAATGTCATCTGCTGGTGTAGGTCCATTGTGTTTTTTGAAAACCAAAGTCATTGCACCCGTTTACCAAGAAATTTTGGAGCACTTCATACTTCCTTCTGCTGACCAGCTTTTTAAAGATGCTGATTTCATTTTCCAGCAGGATTTGGCACCTGCCCACACTACCAAAAGCACCAAAGGTTGGTTAAATGACCATGGTGTTGGTGTGCTTGACTTGCCAATAAATTCACCAGACCTGAACCCCATAGAGAATCTATGGGGTATTGTCAAGAGGAAAATGAGAAACAAGAGACCAAAAAATGCAGATGAGCTGAAGGCCACAGTCAAAGAAACCTGGGCTTCCATACCACCTCAGCAGTGCCACAAACTGATCACCTCCATGCCACGCCGAATTGAGGCAGTAATTAAAGCAAAAGGAGCCCCTACCATGTATTGAGTACATATACAGTAAATGAACATACTTTCCAGAAGGCCAACAATTCACTAAAAATGTTTTTTTTATTGGTCTTATGATGTATTCTAATTTTTTGAGATAGTGAATTGGTGGGTTTTTGTTAAATGTGAGCCAAAATCATCACAATTAAAAGAACCAAAGACTTAAACTACTTAAGTCTGTATGCATTGAATTTATTTAATACACGAGTTTCACAATTTGAGTTGAATTACTGAAATAAATGAACTTTTCCACGACATTCTAATTTATTGAGATGCACCTGTATATCGGGGCCTTAAATCTCCAATTTCACTTTCTCATTCTGAAAGTGAAAGAAAAAGTGGAGATTTATAGTAAAAAAAGGATTGAGATATTGATCTGTTTCTCACCTAAAGTGATTGTGTTGCTTCAGAAGACATATTAAACCACTGCAGTCGAATGGATTACTTTTATGCTGCATCTAATCACCATTCACTTGCATTGTTTGGACCTACAGAGTGGAAATATTCTTCTAAAAATCACCAGCAGGAGAAAGAAAGTCATACACATCTGGGATGGCATGAGGGTGAGTAAATGATGAGAGAATTTTCACTTTTTGGGTGAACTATCCCTTTAAAGCAAAAGGGGGACATACAACTATATACTAAGAAATTCTTACAAAGTGACAAACTGTCAATTTTATTTATTTAGCAATTCAACGTCATACTCAATAGTGTTAAAATGATCATATAAAATGTGTTAAATTAGAAAAACAAACACTTTCAGAAGCTGACTCAGACTTTTGGTCCCAACTGTTTGATTATGATACGTATACTGTATGAAAATTACATTTAAATTATAATGGCGTGTTGGGAGTCTAATCTAGAATTTTTGACAACAGTGTACTTTCTAGTGAGAGACTCACTCTTTGCCTCTTTCCAGTCAGTGTTGTGTGAATGCAGGTTCAGGTCTGGCGGCGCGCTCATGGCGTACAGTGTGCCCGTGTGCAGAGTCGCGATGACCGCAGCTGACAGCCCCACAGCGCCGAGGGCAACTCTGGTGGAGTTAAACGGCCATCCACTCGGGCTGCGGAGTGACCTTGAGGTTGTCGAAACCTTCTCCCACCTCTGTGCTTTAGGAAAGACCCCCTGGGAATGCAATACCCTTTTACCTGCGCTGCAGAGTACATGGAACGAGCGCACGGTTAAGCGATGTGCGAATTTGCTGACGGAATTTAGATGACTCGGAAATCTATTTTCAACGCTGGATATCAATCCAACGCTATTTGAGAGTGAAACACGAGTGGCAAGTTTTGACATCTGAATCGCCATAGCAAGCATGCTCCGTCCTGACAGCTGTTAAATGTAACTTTTAAGCCCACACGACTCCAGCCTGCACATTGATTTTACTCTGGTTTCGATTTAGAGTGAATTAACAAACGGCGCCAAGTTTATAACGCAATAGTGCTGAAATCGAAACTAAATTGTCTGCAACAGTAAACGCAATTGGGGCTGTACCAAATATGTAGGGGTCCATGAGCGTTTTTGCTACTTTGACTGTCCCGGATCACACAATTCGTCCTTTACTGTCATCTAGTGGGAATAAAATATACTTCGGTTATTTTGCCTTTGGGCAGTCTGTGAATAGCATGGACTATTTTTATTCAACATCTTATTTTTATAAAATGTATATGAATAAAATTGAATTAAAGGTGCACTTAGCTATTTTTTCCACATTTAAAAAGTTTTACTTCTAAAGAAATTAATATACATTTTCAAACACATATATATACAATAATGAGCACTCACATTAAAACGAAGACTCCAGACATATCAGTAACTTTATAAAAGCTGTTTTATTCTACAGGGAGAGGGTCTCCTCATGGGGGCTGCCATGTTATGATCAAATGACCAGCCAAATACTACTGGCTTAATCTTAGTAACAACCCTGTAATTGAACACTTTTACTAAGGAGTTAAAATAATCCTCGCTGACTATGAATAATGAATTTCTACAATAGCATCAATAAATAAAATAAAAACATTTGTATTTGAATGATACTGCATCCACACCCCTAGGTGTCAGTGTAAGTCCAAGACGGCATTTAAAAAAAATTACTGAGTGCACCTTCAAAGTGAATATTTTATGTGCTGTAACTGGTCACCACCATGGTTAACCATTTTAACCGCCTTTTCACTTTATTGCTGTGTAAATGTAGTACAGTAGTAAATTGTACTACAATTTGTGACAGATTATTATTATTTATTTAATTAGATATATTGCAAATAGTTTCTCAATTAATACATTCAGAAATTATTCCTGACTAAAGTAAGCTGTAAAAAAATGGTTACATCTATTTAAATAGCTTAACATTGCTACTGTAAGTACAGTTTACAGTTTGTTCATTTAATGCCAAAGCAAATGTAGTTGTTTGCCATTTTTTTTTTTTTTTTTTTTTTTTTTTTTTTTTTGAGTGTATGAGGTCCTATGAACTGCATTAGTTATAATTTAACAAGAATTTTCAAGGTGGGAAAGCTGTGTAAAACAGTTTTAAATGGACTATAGTATGTCACACTCCAGGACACTGATCAGGTCACTGCTTAAAATGTCATGTCAGCTACCATTTATGTTTTTGCATATCCGAATTTAGCATTCTAAAGAAATCTCTTTCTTCCATACATTTTTAACTGATGACCTTTAAAGAAAGAAATCATATGAGTTGCTCAACCTTTCATTATAAGCAAAAGAACAACACATATTTGCAAGACTTGATCACAAGATCTGTGGCACTTTTATCCCACATAATTCTCACAATTTTAAAAAGTACCTTTTATTTATTTTTTATTTTTTTGTGCGAGACAACACCCAGTGAGTGAAACCATGGTCATACACAGTTCCGTTACACGGAAGTTGAGAAAAGAGGAACACCCTTTTTTGTCAGCTCTGACATACAATGTAAAACCACAACTGTCTTTTACATACCAGAGCAGTCTTATGCATATGAGTGTGTGTGTGTGTGTGTGTGTGTGTGTGTGTGTGTGTGTGTGTGTGTGTGTGTGTGTGTGTGTGTGCACGTTTGTGTACCTAACAAAGAGATATATCACCTTATAACTGACAACAAAGGAGGGAGACACTAACAAAAAATCCAGACCAAGACAGAAAAGGTAAGAAAAAAATTTATTTTAACAATTTATAATAATTAATTGACTTTATATAGATCATCAACAATCTGACCTATTAAAAACAGAAATTCTTTATTTATGTAATTCACCCTAAAGTGAACATTCTCTCATTATTTACTTACACACATGTTGTCCGAAACCTTTCTTCTGTGGAACATAAAAGGTGATGTTAGGCAGAATGTTAGCCTCAGTCACCATTTACTTTCATTGCATCTTTTTCCATACAATTAAAGTACTGTAAATAGTAACTTTTTTTCTCCTGATTTAGAAGACATTTATGATAAATGACTGTTTCTAATAATACTGCATCTATTTCAGTTCATCAAATTCATGATGAACTGAATTCAAAATGATCACACACGCCCACACACGGACAAACACACATACACAAAAAACACCCAAATACTGTAAGTCCAGTGGGTGATTAGATGTTTGACCAAAAGAGGAAACGTGGTTCCATGTGATTTGTGTATAAATGGGAACGGGAAAAAAACAGTGAACTTGACTGGGAGCAAAATAGCATGATCACACTCATAGGTTAGATGAAGCATATGTGCACATGTGCTGGTGGTGGGTGTCATGACCAATAACATCAGTATGATCATGCTAACCATGTGATTTAATGCTGCTTATCATGCCTTTGAAAGTTCTAATCTTTATCACATTTTGGATATGTAACATCCTGTTGACTGAGCATAATGTAGATGTAATGCACTAATAAATTGAACTCATGAGCTTCTGCTGTTTCCAAATTCTGTGTTAAAAAAACGTCCCTCCTCTTGGGGCCTTTTGGCAGGATGGCAGCGTGGGACCTTGCAGTCAACGTGGAGGATCTTGGTCCTGATGCCCCACCCCTCAAAATCAGCGTGACATCTGACCTCCACATTGGTGGAGTTATTCTCAAACTAGTTGAGCAGACCAGTGAGTTAAGCTCCAGAAATCAGAAAGAGTTTTCTCTACAAGGAATCTACAATAGATGATGAGTACATGGATGGATGGATGATGAATAGATGGATTGATAGATGATGGATGAGAGATGGATGGATGAATGGCATGAATGGATGGATGGATGTATGATCGAAGGATGGATGACGGATGGATGGATGGCATAGATGGATTTATTGATGGATGGATGATGAATACATGGATGGATGGATGAATGATGATCGATGGATGACGGATGGATGGATGGCATAGATGGATGGATGATGTATGAATAGATGGATGGATGATGAATACATGGATGGATGGATCGATGATGAATAGATGGATGGATAGATGGAGAGATGGATGGATGGATGGATGGATGGATGATGAATAGATGGATGGATGATGAATACATGGATGGATGGATGGATGGATGCATGGATGAATGGATGATGAATAGATGATGGATGAGAGATGGATGGATGGATGGCATGGATGATCGATGTATGTATGGCATGGATGGATGGATGATGTATGTATGGATGGAAGGATGTATATATGGATAATGGATGGATGACAGATGGATGGATGGATGGATTTATTGATGGATGGATGATGAATAGATGGATGGATGGATGGATGGATTGGATGGATGGATGGATGGATGGAGGATGATCGATGGATGACGGATGGATGGATGGATGGATGACATGGATGGATGGATGATGAATAGATGGATGGATAGATGGAGGGATGGATGGATGGATGATGTATGAATGGATGGATGATGAATACATAGATGGATGGATGGATGAATGGATGGATGGATGGATGATGAATACATGGATGGATGGATGGATGGATGGATGATGAACAGATGAATGGATGGATGGATGATTGATGGATGACAGATGGATGGATGGATAGAAGGATGAATGGATGATGGATAGATGATGGATGAATGATGGATGAATGGATGATGAATACATGCATGGATGGATGGATGGATGATGAACAGATGGGTGGATAGATGGAGGGATGGATGGATGATGTATGAATGGATGGATGATGAATACATGGATGGATGGATGGATGGATGAATGGATGATGAATACATGGATGGATGGATGGATGATTAATGGATGACAGATGGATGGATAGAAGGATGAATGGATGATGGATATATGATGGATGAATGATGGATGGATGGATGATGAATACATGCATGGATGGATGGATGGATGATGAATAGATGGATGGATAGATGACAAATGAATGGATGGATGGAGTAATGCAGGGTTTCTTATTCCACATTTAAACTGAAAAATCTTCTTCTGCCCACATCTCTAGAGCTGCAGAAGGACTGGTCTGATCATGGTCTGTGGTGGGAGCAGAAACAGCAGTGGTTGCTCCGGGCAGCCTGGACACTGGACAAGTGTGGGGTCCATGCAGATGCCCGGCTCATCTTCACCCCACAGCACAAGCCTCTGCGACTGGGCTTGCCGAATGGGGCAACACTCATAATGCGAGTCTGTTTCTCCAGTCCTGTGTTTCGCACCGTCATGGGCATTTGCAGGGTTCTTAGTAAGTGAATCTTCGCTGATTTTGGTGGAAGGTTTCAACCCTCAGAGTAAAAAATATGTAATAGCCACAGCAGAAAATTAGTTGTACGTTCCTCATATTCTTGCTTGGATCAAAATCAATACTATGTGTCATGTTAAAAACATTTTAAAATATGTGTGTATTTCACTTTCCCACTTTTAGATATTCGTCGACCGGAGGAGCTCTCTTTGCTTCGTCCTGTTGAGGAGAAAAAGAAAAAGAAAGACAAAGATCCCTCAGAAGAGCTGTATGATCTCACAGATGTGCCTTTAACTGCAGGTTCTCAAATGACACTTAAACTGAGCTTGCTCCAGTTTTAAATAGATAGGCCTAAATATAGTAAGAACAGCAAGCAGTAATATTCATTTATCATTTTATAGAAAGCACTTTAGTGTAAACTTGATTGTATCTGGACACAGGATCTGTTCAAGCTCTTTACAATGGCATGCCGGCTCATTTTGCTGATTCTCCTAAGACTGAGGCTGTGTATAAAATGCTGTCTGTCAGCCTTCCCTCCCCTGCTCCTGAAAACATTGCCAAACTTTACCGGCCGGCCAGTGTGGTGGACAAAACACACATCCACACCAGGTACAGCTGAGAAACAAGCACATACATAAAGACTCAAATATACATTTCTTTCTACATATAAATGCTCTTCTATTTCCCTGAGGTGGTTGGATTCATCTTGTTCACTGATGCAGCAGGGCATACACGAGAATGACAGACTGTGGCTTCGTTTCAAGTACTACACTTTCCATGATATGGATCCAAAGGTATGAGTGTTTGGGTGAAGATGTGTATGTGAAGCAATGCTTCAGAATAAAAAGTTACACTTAAATCATTTTCTCTTTTTTATTCTAGTATGATGCAGTGCGATTGACACAGTTATATGAGCAAGCTCGCTGGGCTATTATCTTGGAGGATATAGACTGCACAGAGGAGGAAATGCTGCTTTTTGGAGCCCTGCAGGTACTGTACAAATCAGAGAAACATCTTATCCATAGATGCCTTTAGTTCTCAAAGCAGATTTACTCTCTCTCTCTCTTTCTCTCTCTCTCTCTCTCTTTGTCTCACTTTCTCTTTCAGTACCACGTAGGACAACTGTCCTTGTCTCAGGACATGTTCTCTTCCCGTCAGGGGATGGATGATTTAGAGTCTGCCCTAAAATCTCTAGAGGTCAAGATGGTGGGAGAGAGCAACAGCACAGACTTGCTGGTGAGAGACAATCAGTCAGTCTGTTACACTAGAACATCATGGTTCCAGTTTAAGGGATAGTTCACCCAAACATGAAAATTCTCTTATCATTTACTCACCCTCATGCCATCCCAGATGAAAATAACTTTATTTATTTTGCTGAACACAAACAACGTTTTTTAGAATAATATCTCAGCTCTGTAGGCCATAAAATGCAAGTGAATGGTGTCCAGAACTTTGTAGCTCCAAAAAGCACATAAAGACATTATAAAGTAATCCATATGTCTGCAGTGGTTTGATTCATATCTTTAGAAGCAATATGATACGTGTGGGTGAGAAATAGAAGTAATTTTTACTATAAATTTCCACTTTCACTTTCACATTTGGACGTACTGTATATGGTTAAAAAAAAAAAAAAAAAAAAAAAAAAAGGGACTTAAATGTTGATCTGGTTCTCACCCACACCTATCATATCACTTAAGAACATATAGATTTAACCACTGGAGTCATATGGATTACTTTTATGCTGACTTGATGTGCTTTTTGGATCTGGTCACCATTCACTTGCATTGTATGTACCTACAGAGCTGAAATATTCTTCTAAAAATCTTCGTTTGTTTTCGTCTGAAGAAAGAAAGTCATACACATCTGGGATGGCATGAGAGTGAGTAAATGATTTGTAATTTTTGGGTGAACTATCCCTTTAATTCCAATTAATAAACTGAACAGAAACAGGGTGTTATCTAAAGACTCAACTCCACAGATGTAGAGACAGACAGACTTTTCTAACTCTAATGTCATTGACATCTCTGATTTTTCCACAGGAAAACATGACTGCTCCAGAGCTGAATGACTATTTGAAAATATTTCGGTAATGCCCTTTTTTGGTTGCATCGTACTCAGTCCTAAGAAAATATTTGTCTCATATCTCATTTTTCCCCCTTTAGGCCTAGGAAACTGACTTTAAAGGGTTACAAGCAATACTGGTGCAACTTTCAGGACACATCAATTTCCTATTATAAGAGTAAAGAAGAACGATATGGAGAGCCCATACAACAACTCAACCTGAAAGGTGAATCTTACTGCCTTACTCATTGTCTAATGTCATAAACATTTTATTTAATTTAATTTTTAATTAAGTTTATTTAATTTTTATTTTATATACAATTTTAATTATAATAAATATATTTAATTAATTATTAATTTAATGAATAATATTTTATATTTAATTTTTTTTATACTTACTATCTTATTATATTGCTTATTATATTCTTTATAATTCTGTCTGATACCCACATTTCACCCTAATGTTGCACTCTCACTGAATGAGAGATACTGATAAAAGTGACAATGTTGTGAAAGAACTGAACATGCTGCATGCAAAAAAAGTTTCAAGCTGAGTAATAAAGTCTCATAGATAGATTGATTAAACACATGCAAATAGAAATTACTTTAATTTGTCTAAAGAAAAGAAGGCAGAAATTAGCTTTAATCCTTTAATAAATTAAAGTCACTGTATTATACTATTGCTGCTGAAGTCAATATTGCATGCAGCTCCCCACAATGTGTATGTGTGACATGTGAATATGCGTTCACACCACTGTGGAAGCTGAAACCAGAGCCGACAACAGCAGTATTGTTAGTCTGTTTGAGCTAAAAACTCATCTACATCTCTCTAGGCTGTGAGGTGGCCCCTGATGTAAATATAGCTGGCCAGAAGTTCTGTATCAAACTACTAATTCCTGCACCAGAAGGCATGAATGAAATCTACCTATGATGTAAAAATGTGAGTGACTCTACATAACTTTCAGTTGCCATGCTGCACAATTACTGTATGTAAGGAATAATGACCGTCCAGAGAGCTATGCAATAAGTGGAAATAATGACTAGTCTGAACACTTGAAAGATTTAAAAATACATTTAATTAGATTCCCACCTTCCTAACCTTTTAAGGAGAAGCAATACTCTCAGTGGATGGCAGCCTGTAAACTGGCCTCCAAAGGTGTGACGCTGTTGGACAGCTCATATCAAAGTGAAGTGGAGAACATCCAGACCTTCCTCTCCATGCAGCGGTCCAACGCATCAGCTCCAGCCTCACAAACAGATGACAGTATCAACCCACACAGCCTTGTCTCGCCAAGATACCATAAGAAATATAAGCCCAAACAGGTACAGAGACCATGGAAGTTGACTTTGTGATTGCCATTCAATTCTCTTATCACAATTTCATTCATTGTACTCGTTGAATTTCGATGTGATTAATCCTGAATGTGTCATAGGTTTTCTCCAAGCTTTTAAAATAATTACTGCAACCTCACCTCTTCTCCTTCTTTTCAGTTAACCCCTCGTATCCTGGAGGCTTATCAGAATGTTGCCCAGCTCTCCTTGACATCTGCCATCTTAAAGTTTCTGCAGATCTGGCAAGCTCTTCCTGACTTCGGAATTTCCTACTTCATGGTCAGGTGAATGGACTGTGGATTGTATAAGAAAACACGGTCAGCCCATGATTACGTGCCTTTTTTTATGTACATCATGTATAAACTTTTATTCAATGCAAATGATGAATATGGAGATGCCATTAAAGGATAGACCTACTGTGCATCGTGTTGATACATTCATGATGCTCTGTTGTGTAAGGGAAAATAAAAGTTTTCTTTTATAAAAGTCGGCTAAGGTGATCCAGTTTATTTCCATTCTCTATGTCTTTTCTCAGGTTCAAAGGAAGTCGTAAGGATGAAGTTCTGGGCATCGCTAACAACCGTTTGATCCGTATAGATCTTGGAGTCGGAGATGTGGTAAAGACATGGCGCTACAATAACATGAGACAGTGGAATGTTAATTGGGACATACGACAGGTAGGTTTCAATAAATCCCTTGATCAATTGACATTTAATAAAGGAACCTTCCTTCTTGCCCTGTATTGTGTAAGGTCCAAAAGTCTGTGACCACATTGCAAATCTGGGATTTTTTTAAATGTTTTGCCATTTAAACTTGGAAAGAGGTAAGAAACATGGAAATAGTTTTAGTATTTTTAAAATTTAACACCAAAGGAAAGTTATCGACAGTTTTCCTGACCAACCAGCGATGTCGCCATGATTATTCTAATTGCTGCTGGACTGTTTTCTGGTTCTGGTCTTTAGAAGCAATGTAAACACTATCAATACGAGTGTTCCAGATGGAAAACAACAACTGTTTTAAGTGTTAATTGTAGTAAACATGAGTTCAGGCTCAACTTGTGCAGTTGTTGGCTGTCATAACTCAAATCTTTTTAAGATATTAAAGGAACAGTTCAACTGAAAAATGAAAATTCCTCATTTACTCACCCTCATGCCATCCAAGATGTGTATGATTTTCTTTCTTCAGCAGAACACAAATGAAAATTTTTAGAAGAATATCTCAGCTCTATAGGTCGATACAATACAAGTGAATGGTGAGCAAAACTTTGAAGCTCCAAAAAGCACATAAAGGCAGCATAAAAGTAATCCATACGACTCCAGTGGTTTAATCAATGTCTTCAGAAGCAATTCAATCAGTTTTGGGTGAGAACAGACCAAAATATAACTTATCTGACATCTGCAGTCTCCTTGGTGATAATGATTACAAGCATGATTACACTTCCTAGTGCTTGATGCATGTGCAGAGCGCTAGATGGTGATAGGAAGTGTAATCAAGCTTGTAATCATGATCACCGAGAAGACTGCTGATGTCAAGATTTATAGTGAAAAAGGAGTTATATTTTGGTCTGTTCTCACCCAAAACCAATTGGATCACTTCAGAAGACATTGATTAAACCACTGAAGTTTTATTAATTACTTTTATGCTGCCTTTATGTGCTTTTGGAGCTTAACATTTTTGTTCACCATTCACTTGCATTGTCTGGACAAACAGAGCTGAGATATTTTTCTAAAAATCTTTGTTTGGGTTGTGACATTGACCATTAACAACTTTGAACAACTTTTGGATGTAATGCCAGAAGATTTTCACTGGTGGACTCAGACTTTTGCATCCCACTGTATGTGCTAATACCAACAGATCAATGAAACATATTGTGTAATACACTGGTTTCATTTCATATAGTTCAAGTGATCTGTGCTCAACACCTGTCTCTCTATTCAAGGTGGCGATTGAATTCGATGGGAATATTAATATTGCATTCGGCTGTGTGAATGCTGACTGTAAGGTTGTGCATGAGTACATTGGAGGATATATCTTCATGTCCACGCGCTCTCAAGTACAAAGCAACACGCTGAACGAAGAGCTGTTCCACAAACTCACCGGCGGCCATGGGGCTCTCTGAGCACATAGGCTCGACTTACAGAAAAAACATGACTGAAGCTATGGAGGAAACTGATAAGAATACAGTCTTAGAACTGCACAGCAACTGTACACTTTGTTTAACTTGTTTTAAACTATGAGTAATCATGCATTTAGTGATTAATCTAAAATCTGTTGCTTAACTGTCTCACACCTTGTAAACAACAAATGTCACTAGTGTTAGCAAACTAAATTCACATTTGCTGAGTATAAATCTCATCAAACCATATATATGACTTAGATCTGCCTAACAGGAAAAAAATTACTAAATGAACAGTTCACAGTTGTAAATGTAATGAATTTTTGTCATAAAAATGTCATTGCACTTGTCATCATAAATATGTCTGCCATATCATTTGAGTAACAGTTCAGGAAACCACTGCTTATCATTGGCCGACCAGGTCTATTGGCCAGCAGTCTCCAAAACACAATTTCTTATTTCTGTTACTGTAACTAGACCATAATCTGCCAGTGTTATTTTCATAGTCATGATGGGTGGGACAGCTTTGTAATGACTCACTGAGTTAACAAAGTGTCATCTCTGCAGTTTTGTCTGTTTGTCTAGTTTTACCAAGTTTTCTAAAGACTATCTCTACCAGTTTCATTTCATTATTTTGTGTCAATGTTGAGTTCCACAGGCTTGCTGGTTGTCCAACAGTCCACTCAAGACAAGTGATAAAGCTGTACACAAAATGTTCTCTACCAGCTATTACAATTTCACAAGAAAGAAAGAAAGAAAGAAAGAAAGCTCAATATTCTACTGAAAATATGTGAATGTTTCAAAGGACCGCATTTCTACTATTTATTTATTTATTTAATTGTTTTGTAGATGAGGTTGTTTCCAGGCACTTTTTTAAGATAAGGGCTTTTGTTTATCAGTATATACAGCCAAGTTTTGATGGAAGTGTATTTCAATTAACCATTCAATTCAAATAAAATAGCATCATGTTTTATATATCGCCCTAATACTGCCTTTTCATATAATGTCAAAATAGACTTAAAGCAGAAACACTGTGTGAAATATGTTTAACTTCCTCAAACAAAGGTTTCTAAAACAACACCTAACACTTCTAGTTCTGTGAGGGTCCACTAACCCTGAAACGGACTTTGGTTTTGCCAGAGATTATTTCGCAGAGACGGGCCACTTCTATTAAAATGAATGGGAGAAATTGGAACGGTCAACAGATGTAGAAAGGAAGTCTCGCCTTACAGGTAAAAGAGCCAATCACCTTTTAGATACAGACATCGCCTGTCAATAAACTTGAGAACGTGCATGCGCATTAGCTAGACAAACTGGGAACATTTTCAAAGATGGCTGCTGAGTGGACTGACTTGCTAAAAAGACTTTTGTTTTGCCCAATTTGACCAAAATCCCTTTCAAGCAAGTCAGTCCATTCGGCGGCCATTTTTGGATCACTCTCGGGCAGGCTGGGCAGCTATTTTTCTTTGTAAACAAGTGGCATACAAGTTCCAAGGAAAAGACAGAAATTTCCAAAATGGCTGATCAAGATTATGATCAAAGAACATACTTAAAATCAGCAGTAAAATCTGACAACACTGGTATCATAAATTGTGCTTCTTTAGCTAAGATCACGCTAAAAATATAAATAAAATAAAAAATCAGACTGGTTCAGCTAATGTGCATGTGAATATCTAATCTCTATAGGTCCATACAACGCAAGTGAATGGTGATTAGGCCTTCGAAGCTCCAAAAAGCAGATAAAGTCAGCATAAACAAAATCCACAAGACTCCAGTGGATTAATCAATGTCGTCTGAAGCGCTCCAGTTGAATTTGGGTGAGAATAGACCAAAATATAACTCCTTTTTCACTGTACATCTTGACAGCAGCCTCCTAGGCGATCATGATTTCAAGCTCGATTACACTTCCTATAGCGCCATCAAGAGCTCAGCAGATACGTCAAGCACTAGGAAGCGTAATCAAGCTTGAAATCATGATCGTGCCTAGAGACTGCAATGGCAAGATATACAGTTGAGAAGGAGTTATATTTTGGTCTGTTCCTGCCCAAAACCAATTGGATCGCTTCAGAAGACATTGATGAAAATACTGGAGTTTTATGGATTACTTTTATGCTGCTTTTATATGCTTTTTGGAGCTTCAAAGTTCTAGCCACCATTCACTTGCATTGTATGGACCTACAGAGCTGAACTATTCTTCTAAAAATCTTTGTTTGTGTTCAGCAGAAGAAAGAAAGTCATACACACCTGGGATGGCATGAGGGTGAGTAAATGATGATAATTTTTATTTTTAGGTGAACTAAAGGTGATTTGCTAAAATTTGTATCATTCATTTTAATACCAGCGGTTTGTCTCCGCTAAACTGTCTCCAGTCCAGCTGGGGCGATACACTGTCAGACGCACTAAACAGATGCAGTACCTCAGCGAGGAAGACAGACGTCATCCGGAAGTGCGTGTGACACGCTTATAAACAACTAGACAGCACTCTACCGATCACGCAGTAACACATTTTACATTGTTTATCCTTTTAGTGGATTTCACAGGACTGCAGATAAATCGGTGATAATATAAAGATTTCAGAACTTGACGCATAACCGATACTGTTGTTTAATTTAAAGCGATATTTATATCGTATGCTGCCTGAAGTAGCATATAGCTAATTCACTAAATGAATGCTTTATGTTTGTGATATATTCTGTTTATAACATTTGATTCAAAGAGTTATCTTGTAATTGACCGTGTTAGTGCCTGACAGCACAAAGAGAGCTGTAGTTGATATTAGATGTTCATCTTGGTTTATTACTACAACTAATAATATACAGTTGCAGGTAAAGAGATCATGTCGATGGAGGAGAGTAAAGGATCGGAGGGGATCGTGGACCTCGAAGAGCCGAAGAAAATGACTCGAGAGGACTGGAGGAAGAAGAAGGAGCTGGAAGAACAGAGAAAATTGGGAAACGCTCCAGCTGAGGTCGACGAGGAGGGAAAGTATGTTGATCTGAATTGAATATAACATATGATCATGATGCGTTGAACTACAATTGTAAATTATAGTTAGAAAATTTATGAATGTGTTAGATGGTATAAATAACTCTAAACCTTTGTCATAACTTAATTCTGTTCATAATATTTTGTTACCAGGGATATCAACCCTCATATTCCCCAGTACATCTCATCTGTCCCGTGGTACATCGACCCCTCGAAGAGACCCACCCTCAAGCATCAGAGGCCTCAGGAAGAGAACCAGAAACAATTTACACCCATTGGAGAATGGTACAAAAGAGGTGTACAAGAAGTAAGCAACCCCCTTCTCACAAAAACACATACAGTTGTGCTCAAAAGTTTGCATACCCTGGCAGAAATTGTGAAATTTTGGCATTGATTTTGAAAATATGACTGATCATGCAAAAAAACTGTCTTTTATTTAAGGATAGTGATCATATAAAGCCATTTATTATCACATAGTTATTTGGCTCCTTTTTAAATCATAATGATAACAGAAATCACCCAAATGGCCCTGATCAGAAGTTTACATACCCTTGAATGTTTGGCCTTGTTACAGACACACAAGGTGACACACACAGGTTTAAATGGCAATTAAAGGTTAATTTCCTACACCTGTGGCTTTTTAAATTGCAATTAGTGTCTGTGTATAAATAGTCAATGAGTTTGTTAGCTCTCACATGGATGCACTGAGCAGGCTAGATACTGAGCCATGGGGAGCAGAAAAGAACTGTCAAAAGACAAGTGTATGTAAACTTTTGTTCAGGGCCATTTGGGTGATTTTTGTTATCATTATGATTTAAAAAGGAGCCAAACAAATATGTGATAATAAATGACTTCATATGATCACTAAAAAAAAAGTGATCTTCAATTGTTCCGGGTTGAAAACGTAATTTTTTTTTAATTCTGGGAACTTGTTATAACCTGTTAATTTTGTTACGATAATTTTTCATGAATCCAAAAGCCAAAGGGTTTATCACAGTATTATTTTGGATTAAACTACTTCATGTTGCCCGTAAAAATGAAACGTGCTTTGATCCTGAAACTAAACTGCTGCAACACACATTTCTTTGCCTAATTGCCCATCTGTAAATCAAGGCCTTTTTTTAACAATTATGTATAATACTGTACATGCACGGCTAATCCAGATACAAGGAAAACATTATTAGAGGTGCATTAATACAGATTTGATGCTGCCAGGTTTTGATTGAGAAGCAGATCTGTAAATAAATTATACTTAACTGTTAATTAACTGCTTATGATTTCTATGCTGATAAATCCACCACACAGGAAAAAAAATAATTGCTTATTTTCACTTATTTTGGTGAGGCAAGTGGCTTAATTTGGGCTTGTTTTTCCAGAAGATGTTGCTATTTCACCCACCCCTGAGTACTGTCATTTTAAAAAGAACCGTTCTTTTATTTTGTTCTAACCGGTTACCATTTGGAAAGGAGGCTGCAGAACTTCTGAACCGGAATGGAAAAATACAGTTTTTGCTCAGAACGAACCGAAATGAAAAACATTTCATTTTTAGTCCCTGATTGTAAGTGTGATTAAGTTTCTGAAAGAGTGATTTGTGTTCCTCTCAACTAGAAATCAGTAAGCACGAAATTCAGAAAAGGCGCATGTGAAAACTGTGGTGCCATGACACATAAAAAGAAGGACTGCATGGAGGTAAATTTCAACACAAAATCCTTGTTTTTATGGTGTTATTTATTTGTTAAAGGATATGTAGGTAATGTTCTTATGTAACATTATAATCTGGACTAAATCAAGATTATAATGTGCATTATTTGTTCATCATGCTTTCTGCATTGGGTCAGAGAATGAGGCTGCAGAATATAGGATAGTGATATAATGTTTGCCATCCCCATCCACAGAGACCCAGAAAGGTTGGGGCAAAGTTTTCAGGCACAGCCTTTGCCCCAGATGAACACCAACAGATTCAGCTCTCAATGGATTATGATGGAAAGAGAGACCGCTGGAATGGGTATGACCCTGATGATCACATGCGCATTGTAGAGGAGTATTCAAAAGTTGATCTGGTAAGTTATGTTGTTGTTTTTTGTTTTGTTTTTTGTGCGTGTGCATATTGTATTTTTCCTTAGGCATGCTCATTAACAGAGCACCTGTTGTCACTTCAAAACCATGCTGGAAGATTGGAACTCAGATTCTTGCAACTTGGCTGCCCTGAAATTGAACAGAAAGTGGGGAAAGCTAAGAAAACGTCAAAGAAACATGGTTGTAGAAGTGGCGTTCAAGCGAGGCTACAAAGACACTGTTCCAGATATCCCCTGCTATTAATAGCACTTCCTAATGTACGATCACTCAAGAAGGTGGAAGAATTATCAGCAAGATTAAAGTTTGATGAGGATTTTAAAAGAAGTAACTTAATATGCTGTACAGAGACATGGCTCAAAGAAGAGTCTGAAGTTGCTCTTCTTGGATTTTCTACAATTAGAGCAGACCACGACAAAAGCAAATCATGCACCCCCAACTACGAATTACTCTTGATCTCCTTCAGACCATTTTATTCGCCAAGAGAATTTGGTCAGATTACAATTATTCTGACATGCATACTGAGACCAAATTATGAGGAGGCAGCTGGCAAGATAAGTGAGAGTTTCAACAACATACACTCACGCTCTATTGACCAACCTGTGTTCATCCTAGCAGACTTAATTTCCTGTTTGAAGATTAAACAGTTGAAACCTGTAGTCAAGGAAATTCACCAGCATGCAATGAGAGGCTGAGATATTGCTTTGATAATATGAACTGGGATATTTTCTTTGATAATGGTGTGAACACAAATGAACTAACAGAGGCGATCACGTCATACTTTACAATTTGCAAAAACAATGTTACAAGCACAATAGTCATTAAGATATATCCAGATAACAAAGCATGGGCCACAAAAGAAATGAAGAGATGTCTCAGATGTGAATTGAGGGCGATTATGAAGAGATCCAGACAGCACCACAGAGTTAAGATGGAAAAACAGGTCAATACTGGCAATGCTCAAAAGCTTGAGACAGTTTAAATGTCATAATTGGCAGAGATGTGAAGAAATAGCAAGGCTTTCCTGTGGATAACATCACTTTTCCAATGAACTGAACCAGTTTTGTAGCAGATTTGATACAGATGATCACAGTGTGGCTATTGACAATGTATGCACCCTGGTTAAAAACTGGGATCCTATTACCTTTTAAGGAAGTTGAACAGCTTTCATGTGAGAGGTTCAAAAGGTTCTGAAAATGGTTTATACAAGTCTTGTAGAGTGTATCATCATGAGGTTTAACATTAGGCTACAAGTTGGTATGGAAATCTAGGGGCCAGGAACAAGAACAAATGAACAACAATGAATATGGCAAGTAAAATCATTGGAAAACCTTAGAGAAAGATGTCTGAGGTATACATAATATAGATTAGAAGAAAAGCAACATAGATAGTGAATGATCCATCACACCCCCTGTTTAATTCATTTGAAAAAAACAATAAAAAATTGCTCTCACTAAGAATATTTTAAAGAGATCTTTTATTCGGGGGCCTGGGTAGCTCAAAGAGTATTGACGCTGACTACCACCCCTGGAGTCGCGAGTTCGAATCCAGGGCGTGCTGAGTGACTCCAGCCAGGCCTCCTAAGCAACCAAATTGGCCCGGGTTGCTAGGGAGGGTAGAGTCACATGGGGTAACCTCCTCGTGGTCGCTATAATGTGGTTCTCGCTCTGGGTGGGGCACGTGGTGAGTTGTGCGTGGATGTCGCGGAGAATGGTGTGAAGCCTCAATGCGCTATGTCTCCGCGGTAGCGCGCTCAACAAGCTTTGTGATAAGATGCGCAGATTGACTGTCTCAGACGCGGAGGCAACTGAGATTCGTCCTCCGCCACCCGGATTGAGGCGAGGATTTAGAGTGCATTGGGAATTGGGCATGCCAAATTGGGGAGAAAAAAGAGATATTTTTCTGTCTTCTATTATTATATTGAACAAATATTTTGTGTGTCGTGAATCTTAGTTTATTTACATTTTAGTTGGAATCTTATTAGTTTGTTTATGCTATTGATTTGTTACCTATTGTAAATTAAATCTATTGATTTATTACGGTTTACTGAATCTTGTTTTACTGTTGTTTGGGGTACATGGCAGAGTATTGAGTGTGAATATTTGGATATCCTGATATTTATTTGGTCCTCGCCTGTATGTTATTCTAGTGAGTGGTAGGGATGGGCATTTCGAGTAGTTTTGTAAGTTGAGCACTCTAATTAAAAATCGAGTAATTGATTACTTGAAATTTAGAATTGAATTTCAGCCTTCAACTTTTGAATCTGATTTTCTTATGAAGAAATTTGCACTTTGCAAACAGCCAGATCTAGAAAAAACAAGCGTTTGTACTCACACGTAGAAACATACTTTCCAAGTCTTCTGAAGTAATACAATAAATAATGGCAGATTTTCCTTTTTGGGAGAACTAATGGCAAGAGTTGGGTGACAGAAGCACTTCAATGTTGCCCACGGCATGCAAAATCAAATTGCAATATTCGAGTGGTGTTTTTACTAGTCAAATATTTAAAGCTGAATGAGTACTCGATTAATCGATTACTTGTGCACATCCCTAGTGAGTGGACAGCAAAGATTCAAATAAATAGTTAAATGATTTACATATCTCATTTGATTTGATTTCTCACAGGCAAAGCGTACCCTCAAAGCTCAGAAGCTGCAGGAGGAGTTGGCATCTGGAAAACTAATGGATCAAGCGGTAAGTACTCTCATTCGAATATATTTCTCTTTCAAGGGGAATGTTTCCACACTCCTCTGATAACTGTATTAAGTGATTGTTATTACAAATGACAACGTACCATATGAAAATGTAACCATGTATCTAACTTTGTATTTGACATAATAACAAATTAATAAAGTACTTTTTGTCTTGCTTTTAGAACTCAAGGAAGCATATTGATGATGACGCACAGGTACATTTTTTATATGGTCAGAGCATGCATTTACACCATAATAAAACTGTTCAATGAACACAAAGGACTGCTTCACTAAGATTTAAATAGAGCTGATGCCACTTTTCTCACTTAAACTCTGATTTCTCTTGCCCTGTTTAGGAGCACAGCAGTGAAGATGAGGACGAGGACAAATATGTTGATGACTTTGACATGCCTGGACAAAACTTTGACTCCAAGAGACGTATTACAGTTAGAAACCTGAGAATCCGAGAGGACATTGCTAAGGTAAAAATGTTAGCTCTAAATATAACTGGACAGTTGGCAAACAGATGCATGTTAACCCTTTAAGCTCTGATGGTGTTTTTAAAGATTTCCTGTTTCAGTGGCTTACCCAAAATGAAAGCCTTGTAACTAAAAAAAAAAAAAAAAAAGTGTTTGTAAAGAGAACTTTTCAAATTTTTTAATGATATAGATTATAAATTCTGGTGAAGAGAAAAGAAAAAAAAACGAGCCAAATATGTACTTTTTTTTCCCTTATTTTTCTGATTTGACATTATCTCTGTGTGTAAACGAGGTAGCTCAGAAAAAATGCTTTTGTTTTTGTTCCCAATCATGTTGACTGTACAATTTTGAGTTGATACAACAAAGCAATCAAAAGTTATAGCATTACAAAAATAATTTATCATAGGGTACAAAAACGATGTGTCCAGAAGCCTCTCCAAACAAATAAAATATAATAATTGTACAAAAGAACTAACTACACGTGCAAACACAATGACTAAAGGTTTGCATAGCAGGCAGACATGATTTTAATAATAAGATTTCACAGAATGAGTGCCATTTGACTCAATCAGTCTGCATCGAGTCTGTGTCATGTACTTGGCGCCATCTCCTGGTGGCCATATGTAAGTCACCAATCACATGTCTCTCTGCCCAAATATGGATGATTTTTGCACCGATCTGAACCCAATCCGATTGGTTTAGCGTTCCATGATGCTACATCATTTCCGATGACGTCATCTGATCCAGGAAAGCTAACGTTTTTTCAGATTGCAAGATGCCAGATAGCCAGATGCTGTGTGCACATTGTGCTTCATGTCAACTATCTATTGATCTATGCATCCGATTACCTTGTGTGTGGGCTCATTTGAAAGATAATCGCTGCCTCTAAGGAATGGTATGTGATATTTTATTCTGTTTATTTTTCGTGAAGTTGTAAGCGAAAACGCGGCATATGAGCAACACCTGTTTGCTATGTTTTTGTCTGGGAGTAAAACAACAATACAATATACAATAATATGTACTGTGAAATATTTATAATACATTTTCAAAATGGATCACTTCTGATTTGTCTGCAGATTTCAAAGCACTTGTTCAGTTTTGGTCACAATGCCTACATGCATTGTAAAGTACAGATTCTAAGCTTTAAAACGATACCTATTTTGTGTTGGTCAAGACTGAAGTTATTAATATTTTGACGGCCCTTCCGAACTTAAAGGGTTAATTAAGGTCAGGACACTGCTTGGTTTGAGGCAAAAAAAAAGTTGCACTTCAATAATTACGTTTTATCCCTTAACTGTGATTAAGAAAGTAAATCGAAATCGAATGATTAGTAGTAGTATAGGAGTACACATGACATGAGTATTTCAAAAAGTGCTCCATCATGTTTTTCCAAATGCGGTCTTTATTCTACAGTACCTACGAAATTTGGATCCAAATTCAGCCTACTACGACCCCAAGACTCGAGCCATGAGGGAAAACCCATATTCTAATGCTGGCAAGAATCCAGAAGAGTAAGTTATTTCTCAAGAGATTGCTTCATTTCCTGTGCATGTAATCAAGGGAAATGCTTCAAGTTGTTAATTGCTGTTTGTCTATTTGAATCTGAATTAAATGTCTTAATAGTGGGCAAGAACATACATTTTATGTTAGGCATGTGGGCTGAATCTGTGAAAGCTTGCAGATTCAGTCCTAAATAACTACCCCTGCTATATCACTATTGTACAAACTTTGTAGGTAATTTAGCAATGCACTTAACCGCATTTAAAGTTGCTCCTGTGGGGTTGTCACAGCAAGAACAAGAAAAGTCATGTAATGGGAGACATGCATCAAATTCTTTGATATGCATCTGTTCATAAACACGTCCCAATTCCATCCAATCTTTGCACATTTTAAATGAGTCTGTTCCCAGTAGTTGTTTCTCTTGTCTATCTTCAAACTGATGTGTTTGGTTTTGTTAGGGTGGGCTACGCTGGAGACAACTTTGTGCGCTATTCTGGAGACACCATCTCCATGGCCCAGACACAACGTGAGTATCTCATTTTGTGCCCTGATACATAAATTCTTCTTTGCTTGATGTGACGTATAGGCTCCATTGCTTTAAGAACACATTTAATGCAAGCAGACAATGTCAGTGCCTCTTCTTCCAACATTGTTTTGTGTGTCTCCTCCGCAGTCTTTGCTTGGGAAGCGTATGAGAAGGGATCTGAAGTTCACCTCCAGGCAGATCCAACCAAACTGGAGCTGCTGCATCAGTCCTACAGAGTCAAAAAGGATGAATTCAAAGAGAAACAGAAAGAGAGCATCTTGGAAAGGGTATAGTCCTTAAACTCCCTTCTTTAACCACTGAAATAGCCATATTTCCCCCTGCTTGGTGCATTAATGGTGTAATGTCACTCCTTGTTGCAGTATGGTGGTCAGGAACACTTGGATGCCCCTCCACGAGAACTTCTGCTAGCTCAGACAGAGGAGTATGTTGAGTATTCGCGTCACGGTGCAGTGTTGAAGGGACAGGAGAAAGCTGTGGCCTGCTCTAAGTATGAGGAGGATGTGCTCATTAATAACCACACGGTAGGTCTGGTTATCTGGCAATATTGAAAATGCTCAGTGTTCATAATTTTGTTATATGAAAGGTTAAGATATTTTTCCTTTTGGCTTTTTGCAGTGTATCTGGGGATCATACTGGAAAGATGGCTATTGGGGTTACAAATGCTGCCACTCGATGGTGAAGCAAAGTTACTGTACAGGGGAAGCTGGAAAGAAAGTATCAGTGAGTATTAAATGCAGTTTCTAGAAATGGAAACGTCCCCTGTGGTTTTGGAAAGTCTTGCACTGGATCAGCATTTAACCCTCCTATTCTGATCAGCTAGGGCCGCTTTGCTGTTTGCTTTAATTTTTGACCAGACACAGTACATGTGTAACTTTTTTTTCTTTTTTAAGAAATGATAACTTTCTTCTTCCCTGAAGTCAAAACAATAAAATTATACACTTCTTTTGGGATTTTATATTTTTTAGATCTTATTAACATACACATTTCTCGATTACGCCATTCATTTTCATATGCAAAATAGCAAATTTATGTAACTTCACTACAGTAAAAACCTAGTTGAAACATGAAGAAATTATGAGAATGTGTCCTGTATTGAGGGCAGATTGCTGCCATCTGGTGAAAAAAGAAAAATGACATGACTTGAAAATCATGTTATGACAATAATAGCCTGTAGATGCTCTGTGCAGTGTTCTGTGCAGCCACATAATGTGTACTAATTGGAAGTTATGCATTTAAATATATATTTATACATTATCAAGCTATTATTTGTCAAAGTTTAGCATTTGTTTTTTTTGTTTTGTTTTTAACTGTTTGAAGTGTCAGTTTTTGCAACAATGTCACATTATGCTTACAGTCATACCTGACCTGGTGTTACAAAGAGAAGACATAGACTAATCATTTTGTTACCAATCATTTATTTCAAACATCAAAATTGAATAAAGTAAAATAATAATAAGGTCAAGAAAATGAACAGCAATTGACTGAAGATTCAATTAGTGTATAAAACAGAAGACTGTGTTTGTTGTTCAAAAATGTTTTGTGTGTGTTTGGATTTCTAGTGGAGAAAAAGCCACAAAGTCTTGTACCGCTCAGATAAACAAAACCATATTATTACATATGAAAAATTGATTTTGGTCAAAAATGACCGAACAGAATAGGAAGGTTCTAGAGGTTTTGAACAGGGCTTCCTCAAGCAAAAGACCATAATAAAATGTGTTTGTTTCTGTTTTATCAGAATAATTCATGTATTCCATTTGAAGAGTATGTAGAGGAGGCCGAAAAGAATGAAGAGCCAAAGACCCTTCTACAGGTACATTAAAAGCCTTCCTCTCTTTATGACATCATTTTCATGTAAAAATATTGTTTGAATTGCTTGTTTAACTGGAATTTTTTGTCACAGATGCACCAGGAAAAGATGAAAGACAAGAAAAAGAAGAAAAAGAGCAAGAAGCATAGCAGCAAAGATACTGACAGCAGTGATGAGGAGGATGAAGCAAAGAAGAAAGAGAAGCTGAAGAAGGTGGGCTGTATCCTCTTCGTTGCAGACACATGTTCTATATTTGCTCTATAAAGCCCATTGTAAAGGAAAATAATGTGTATTTGTGTGCAGGCATTGAGTGCGGAGGAGCAGAGGCTGAAGCAGGTGGCTGAACTGATGCAGGTGGACGAAAGGAAGCGGCCGTACAACAGCCTTAAGGAAGTCCGTGAACCTACAGAGGAGGAGATGGAAGCTTTCCGCATGAAACGTTACCGTGCTGACGACCCTATGGCTCCTTTCCTGGGGAAGTAAATGTATTAGTCTATAGACCCTATAGACTTGTCACAAACCACGGAAACATCATAGTCTTATTTAGAGATCTGTCATTGTTATTTTCAAACTAAATATAAAACATGTACCATATGTGTTTTAGACCAGATTTGCAAATCTTTTCACTTTGTATGAAGTAAAAAATCTGTTTTGTGATTTTGATTTGGTCATAGTAGTAAATCAGATGTTTACTTTCTGAATTTAAGAATCATTTGTGTGGTTTCTCTTTTGACAGTACATGATCAAGCATCGTTTTATTAGTCTTGTAAATATGAAGTGCCCAATAAATTACAAATGGGTTACACTTGAGTCATCTGTCTTTATTTAATAAATGTTTTCCATCCTCCTATTCCAAGGTATTTAAATGGAATCTGACCATGAAAATAAGTGGTTTAAACACTCATATAAATCTGAACATGGCTAGGTTTGGTTTGGTTTGCTTTTGGCTCAACAAACATGATCAATGTCAAATTCCAATTCCTTTGCAAGTACTATTGTAGAGAGTATTTGATGCAAACAAACACATTTTTATACATATTGCTTTGCAGTAGCTTTTAGATTACTTTGTAAATAGTTTTATTGATTTGTGAGTTGTACAAACTATGGTATAGCAGTATGACAAGTTTTAAGTTGAATCCCCTCCCCCAGTGTTTTCAATTACATCATGTGTGAGCTATCTGGCAGAGTGCGTCAGTATTAAAACTGGGTGGATGCTTACAAAGTTGTGAGAAGGACATGTAGGATACAAATCCATTTTGTCTTTGTGATAAAGGCAGCTGGATCTTTGCATTGCAATGCAAATATCATTCCTCTGGTGAGGGCTTTTGCCAATGCATGCTTTATTAGTTTAGCTATTCCTTCATAACAATTTAGATATGTACTGTCGATGCAGATGCTCTAATTTAATTGTGTTGTTTGGTCACTTAATTTACATTTACTAGCTAAAAACACTTTTAAAGGTTCATTAACAGGTCAAGTTACGACCTGCACTACAATGCATGTGACTAGATTTAAGGTGCATTGCATTCTGTATTTGAAATCCATGGAAATTCCCCACAACAAAAATTTGGCCTCACCCTCATCTGCTCTGTTTGCAGGCACAGCTGCATCATGTATCATTTAGCGTTGGTTGTTTGCCTGCTGTCTCTCTTCTCTGTGCTGACTGTAGACTCCTCAAACAAGAAGGGACGCAACTTCACCATCCATTCATCTCAGCTCAGCTGCAGCTTGCCAGGCCCTCAGGGCCCTCCAGGGAGTCCAGGTGCTTCAGGTCCCTGTGGCAAGGTAGGCAAGATGGGCATGCCAGGTATCGATGGTGAGGATGGCAAGGATGGTGATAGGGGAGAGAAGGGAGAGAAAGGTAACATATTTGCAGATCAGTTGTAATAAATATATTAAAAAGTATTTACACCGATGAGCCAAAATATTATGATCATCTTCCTAATATGTTGTTGGTCCTTCACGTGCTGCCAAAATAGTGCTAACCCACCAGGACATGGACTCTATAAGACCCCTGAAGGTGTTCTGTGGTATCTGGCACTAAGACATTAGCAGTAGATCTTTCAAGTCCTGTAAGTTGGATCGGGCTTGTTGGTCCAGCACGTCCCACAGATGCTCAATCGGATTGAGATCTGGGGAATTTGGAGGCCAGCGCAACACCTTGAACTCTTCATCCTGTTACTCAGACCATTCCCGAACAATGTGTGCAGTGTGGCAGGGTGTATTATCCTGCTGAAAGAGGACACTGCCATCAGGGAATACCATTGCCATGAAGGGGTGTACCTGGTCTGCAACAATGTTTAGGTAGGTGGCATATGTCAAATTGACATCCACATGAATGGCCAGACCCAGGGTTTCCCAGCAGAACATTGGCCAGAGCATCACACTCCCTCCAGCAGCTTGTCGTCTTCCCACAGTGCATCCTGGTGCCATCACTTCCCCAGGTAAACGCTGCGCACATACCTGGCCGTCCATGTGATGTAAAAGAAAACGGGACTCATCGGACCCGGCAACCTTCTTTCACTGCTCCAAGGTCTAGTTCTGATGCTTGCGTGCCCATTGTAGGTGCTTCCAATGGTGGACAGGGGTCATCATGGGCACTCTGACCGGTCTGCGGCTACGCAGCCCCATATGCAGCAGGGTGCAATGCACTGTGTGTTGTGACACATTCCTCCCGTAATCATCATTAAAATTTTCTGTGACTGGTGCCACAGAAGACCTTCTGTCGGTTTGGACTAGACTGGATAGCCTTCGTTGCCCTTGCGCATCGATGAGCCTTGGGCGCCCAACACCCTGTCGCCGGGTTTGTGGTTTGTCCCTCCTCGGACCACTGTCAGTAGGTACTCACCACTGCTGACCGGGAGCACTCCACAAGCCTTGCTGTTTCAGAGATGCTCTGACCCAGTCATCTGACCATAACAATTTGGACCTTGTCAAAGTCGCTCAAGTCTTTACTCCTGCCCATTTCTCCTGAATTCAGCACATTGAATATGAGAACTGATTGTCTGCTTACCATCTAATCTACCAAGACATTGACATGTGGCCTTGTTAGGAGATGATCAACGTTATTCGCTTCACCTGTGAGTGGTCAGAATATTTTGGCTCATCGGTGTATATAGCCCTTTACCCAGTGTCAAGGTCACTTTACAGAGTTATTAAATTTATAATCACAAAGACTAAATAATAATAATATATGTGAATACAAGATCAAGTTTATTTTCACCTCTAACACATTTTTATTCTCAAATGTCAGGTGAACAGGGTCGTCCTGGGAATCCTGGTAAACATGGACTAAAAGGGCGCCCAGGACTTGTTGGGAAGTCAGGGCCAAGGGGCCTGAAGGGGGTGCGAGGGGCACCTGGTATGTCTGGAGCTAAGGGGATAAAAGGGGAAATGGGCGATGGTGGGGAGACCGGTGCCCCTGGAGGCTGTGATTGTGGAAAAGAGGCACGATCGGCTTTCTCAGTAGCAGTAACCAAGAGCTATCCCAAGGAGCGCATGCCCATCCGCTTTAACCGCATTTTAATGAATGAGGGTGAGCACTACAATGCCACTACTGGCAAGTTTAACTGTGCGATCCCTGGTGTGTATTACTTCACATATGACATCACATTGGCTAACAAGCATCTGGCAATCGGGCTTGTCCACAACGGCCAGTATAAGATCAGAACATTTGATGCCAACACAGGGAACCATGACGTGGCCTCGGGTTCAACAGTACTTCGACTAGAGAAAGGAGATCAGGTCTGGCTTCAGATCTTCTATTCTGAACAAAATGGACTATTCTTTGATCCATTCTGGACTGACAGTCTTTTCACAGGATTTCTCATTTATGCTGATCAGGTTGCCCTAAATGCGGTGGATGTGACCAATTCTGGATCTTCCTGATCAGTTTATTTGTTTCACACACAAAAAGAAATAAATATTTTAGCCTTTTTCTTTTTCTTTCTAAGATATAAGCATTTAAATTTTCATAACAAAATTCCATCAGATTGAACTGTGTAATGTTTAACTAAATTAATAAAATGAATAAAACTTAGAATATTTAGGCTTTTTTAATTTTATTTTATTAAAGAGTTATTAATTCAATTTGATGGAATTTTGTTATGAAATTGTAATGCATAAATCATAATATATATATATATATAATTTTTTTTTTTTTTTTTTTTTTTTTTTTTTTGAGTGCATAAACAGTCTTTTCCTTTATAACCCAGTGTTTCCAGCAGTTTTGGGAAAGCTACTATGAAACTGTAGCTTACCAAGCTACACTGCAAATCCTAATAAGTTAGCAAAACTCAAAAAATGTGAGGCTTTCAAAAAATCAGTTCTTTCAAATCTTTTAATTTAATAAACACCCAAGTTTAAGTTGACTTGACATATGAAGCTAACTCGTACATTTTATTTTCACTTAATTTTAAATTGACTCTTTGACTGAACTTAAATTACCATGTAATCTCCACTTAAAATCTCCAAGAGAAGAATCTTACTTGCTAGAACTAGCTAATACAGTGAATGCTAGCATGCTAAGTGCATGCTGAGTGGAAACACTAAGCTTTGATTAACATAGCAGTGAGTTAAAAAATATTGCTTTGAACAATCTTAAATATAAAACTGTCTCAACTCTATTATTCACCATAATGGAAACCCCCAAAAACTTTAACCCAACAGAAACTCTTCTAAAAAAAAAACACACAACAAACCATTAAACACTAACAAATCTCCCCCATTACATTCAGCTTGCACAAAGACACTTTACATAACACTTATTTACCCTCCCTGTCAAGTGTCATGCAAAGCATACTGGGAAATAGAAATCCCAGTAAAGTTCCTGTAAATTAAAAAAGTAAAGTTAATTAAATTCAAAACAATAAAGTGTTTTAGGTTACTTGTGTTAGTTTTTGTGAACTCAAAAGAAAGAGAAAGTTCTAAATACTCATCAAGATTTAATTCATTTGAACTAATTTGAATGATCTAACTTTCCCCTACTCAAAACAATTAATTATTTTGAGCATTATGGTTTACAGTGTACACAACTTCAAATAAACTACAGTCAATTAAGCTACTCTTTTAAAAAAGTAGAAAGCTACACTACAGGCTATTAAGAAAAAGTAGTTAACTACACAGACTATTTAAAGAATAAATATTTTTGGATATCTAACAATGGGGAATAGTTCTGATTGCAGAATTCAATAATATCATCTGATAATGATGATATTAATATATTATTAAAGTAATTTATCTATAATAATATAGTGATATCAACCTGCAAGTCACTATTTTTATTTTTACATTTGAATTATTTTCACATAAATACAAGACCTAGAGCCACGTCATCATCTACATTGTTTTTGCATTATTATTATTTTATCTTAGAAAAAGACTATGAATCATTATGTCACTCCATTAATAACAAGAAGGAATTTAAAAGCAATTTGTGGTTTAGACTTGTTATTTATTAGCCCCTTGCAGGAGACTGCAGTTTTTTTGGCATATTTGAAGATGGTATTGTGATCAGATCAACTGAAGTGTTTCAGAGGACAGCAGTAGTTCAGTCAAATCTGACAATACTAACCTCAACTGTGTAGTTCAGTTGTCTATAATACTGCAGTTGATCCCTGTCAGCAACTGTGTTGAGTGAATACTTATATGTCAGTTTCAACATTACCCCTAATTAAACATTATAATCTGACACATTTGAAGATAGTCATTGTTTTTTCTATTTCTTCTTGTTTATGTAGGCTACTCTATACATCTAATCTTGCATTCAGTTCAGGTTCAAAGGTTATGACCTTGTCTCCTTGGAACATGCTTGACTCCAGAGATTTGTCAAACTCTCCTTTCTAAGCATATTTAGTCAAAAACACAGCACAACATGCTGATTTTAACATTTCAGTCAATAGATGACTGAAACTACTGTTCAAATAAATAGAAGAGTTCTGTCTCTTCTTGAAGCATTTAAGGTGACTCAGGTGATCAGCGGTTATGTAAAGACATTAGGTCTATGGGTCAGCATGCAGCAATCTGTTTCTCATGTCCCTCTGTTAAGACAATCTGTCAATGGACGCAAAAGTGTGTATCAATTCTGCAAAAAAATGTTTTTAAACAAATGTACGATAGGCGTTCCCTTTGCAATTCTGTAAAATGTATCTTTAAAGGTAGGTTATGGCCCTTTAGGTTATTTATTCCATGTACTCCTTGCTATGACGAGCCGAACAGTTTATCTGTAACAAATATGGAATGTGTGCTGGTTTCAGCTATGAAACTTGTACTATATACGTCAATGATTATGAAATATGTGTGTCTTCCTTACGTCTTAGCGCCTTCTCCGCTGATTGGATCAGCTCCAAGCCCCTCCCATTGTACCGCTGACAAAAAGCACAGGTTGTTCCCCCTGACAGTCGGGCTAAGCCATTCACTGCCCTATAGGGGTCAATCGCGCTACAACTATAGCTATTTCGAATTATTCTCGACGAAGTTTTAAATCTGTTAGAAACATTTAACATTTAAATTGAAATCGTAACATTACATACATAAAAATACCTTAATATGTTACGTAATTTTCATACTATTAGAAAAGTCATTTTGCTCGATTCCCCTACTCAGTGGTTGAGTATGCGTCACTCTGGGAAATGACGAAACATCTACCGGCTTTTTTCCATACAGAGAAAAAACACGAAACGTGTGTCATATAATGGCCATATGGCTGTTTTAACCATAGTTTGGCTTCATTGAGTCGGTTTAAACTACGGTTCGTGGGACAGTCAGCCGAAGAGTAACATGTATCCGGCCCGGCGTTGTTCTTCGCTGCTTCACCGGGAATTGACCGCTCTCTGTCTGTCATCACTGGGGACACATCCGAACAAATCCGGTTCACCAAAGAAAAGCAGTCTTCAGACTTCACGACACTGCCACTCCAACTGTGTTCACCATCCTCCTCCGCCGAGTTCAAACTCAAAACCTGTTCTGCTCGGTTCTGTAAAAGGTAATTTATGATCAGGGTTGGGAGGGTTACTTTTGAAATGTATCCACTACAGATTACAGAATACATGCTGTAAAATGTAATTTGTAACCTATTTCATTAGATTACTCAAGGTCAGTAACGTATTCTAAATACTTTGGATTACTTCTTCAGCACTGGTAGATTTTTTCACTTGTTTTGACAATAAAAACTCTGCCAGTACAGTAAGACAAAATACACATGTTAAAAATACATTCTCTGAAAAACATAAATATATTATAAAGTGTTGTTTCTAAAACAAGATCAATCTAATTGATCTTGTTTTAAGGATTTTTAGATATTTTTACAGGAAAACAACACAAAAATTATCAAGAATATGATTTTTGCCCTAATATCAAAGGTCTTACTAGAAAAAAAGAAATTATGATCCAAAGTGAATTTTCTTGATAAATAAATGTGATCGTGCCTGGTAACGTGTGCATGTAAAATGGCTAGAAATAGCATTTTAACTTAGCGTAAAGCTGACAATTTACACAAGGTTTATTTCTATTTCTTCTGCTCCAAACTTTCTTCAAACTTACTTCTCTGTCTGCTCGTATGAATGTAACGCATCATAAGAAAGTGTTTTACCACTGCTCAAATGCACTTTGGATCACATAATTTATATATATAAATGTTTCCATCTGAAAGGACTAAATATCAAATGAAACAAATGACAATAAAATGCAAAGTAATCTCTTCAGTAATCAAAATACTTTTTGAATGTAACTGTATTCTAATTACAAATGATTTAAATTGTAACTGTAGTGGAATACAGTTACTTATATTTTGCATTTTAAATACGTAATCCCTTTACATGTATTCTGTTACTCCCCAACCCTGCTTATGATTCATAAAGATCACCTAGGGGCTGTTCACAATTAACGCGTTGTTGTAGCTATAACTATGTGTCTCAAACTCCTGTTGAGCTGTCTACCTTGACAGCATTTGTGGGCAGCTGACCATCTACTATTCCCCAAAATACGATCTAGGTATGCATAGTTTTAGGGTTCATGTGATACAGTGTGTGAGATAATTGATTATAACTTCAGAATTTAAAGAATGTATTTATGAACATATAACTTTCTTACTCTGGCCACATGCTGATAACAGATGACTCATGTACAGTAGGTGTGGGAGAGTGATGTATCAGACATCTTGTGAGGTGTGGAAACACTGCAATTTCCCATATCAGATTTACATTTAGTCATTTAGCAGACGCTTTTATCCAAACCGACTTACAAATGAGGAACATGACAAGCAATTTGTCATACAAACTTCAACAATATCTGCAGGATTGCACTGCCAAGTTCCCATAGTAGCTAAAGAAGCTTGCGGAGTAGTCCCCATATGAACAGGCATTGTCTCAGGCTTTACATAAAAATATCTTGAGTTAGATATGTTATTGAATTGAATTAGTGTTCAAATCTATTCTTTGTGATTTATGGAGCTTGCAGCATAACATTTTAAGGACACATGTGAATGGAAGTGCCTGTAATCATCTACCAGCACATGGTCTTTTAACCAAAATTGTTTTTATTGTTTGAAAAAAAAAAAAAAAATATCACAGCATTGTGCACTAAGGGATAATACTCCCCTGCAGAAAAGCCCATTATGAGAATACTCCCCTACAGAAAAGCCCCTTGCAGGACTGCTCTTGTGTAAAGGACTTGACCTGGATCTCATAGGACAAGGGCAGGAAACCGTGACGTTATATATACTATTGACTAAATAAGCAAATAAGAGCTGAGCAGTTATTAACAGTGCATGACTGGACTAATATGTTGATGACATTAAAGGGATAGTTCACCCA
Organism: Myxocyprinus asiaticus; assembly: GCF_019703515.2. Lineage (NCBI taxonomy): Eukaryota > Metazoa > Chordata > Actinopteri > Cypriniformes > Catostomidae > Myxocyprinus > Myxocyprinus asiaticus. The sequence goes on from NC_059365.1 coordinate 31,105,553, forward strand.
AAAATGAAAATTCTCTCGTCATTTACTCGTCCTCATGCCATCCGAGATGTGTATGACTTTCTTTCTTCTGCAGAACACAAACAAAGATTTTTAGAAGAATATTTCAGCTCTGTTGGTCCATACAGTACAGGTGAATGGTGACCAGAACTTTGAGCTCCAAAAGCACATAAAGGCAGCATAAAAGTAATCCATACGACTCCAGTGGTTAAATCCATAGATATCTGTACGTAGATACCTTATTAGCAGCTGTTTCTATGGACCGCGATATGTCGGCACGTCTGCCATATTGAATAGGTCAAGAGCCATCTATCAACATATGAATGTAAATTGACAGATACGGTCTGCAAAAGTCTGTTGTCTTTTCCAGCCAACATTCAGATTGTCAGATTTTCCGTAAACACTGGGCAATATATTTGATGATATAAAAAATCCTGACTTCACTTCTAAAACATGTTGGGGTTTTTTCATAACTGCAAATAAAGTCCTTTACAAATGAATATATCATGGCAAACATTCTGAAAATTAGCACCCAGTCAGTCAATTCATTACATAATGAACTCTTTCCCAAAAAAAAAAAAAAAAAAAAAGCAGTTTATGCAGTGGTCTGAGGCTTCTTCTCCATTCACTTACAATACATTCAAACAGCTCTCCTTGTTGAACGTTCCAAGATGGCCACCGTATCCGAACCAGCCGAATGAGGCATCTACATACAGTATGTATATCTATGGTTTAATCCATGTCTTCTGAAGCTATATGAAAGGTGTGGGTGAGAACAAACCAAAATATAACTCCTTTATCACTATAAATCATGATATCTGCAGTCTCCTTGGCGATCATGAGCTTGATTACACTTCCTATAGTGCCATCTAGCGCTCTGAGCATGCGTCAAGCACTAGGAAGTGTAATCGAGCTTGAAATCATGATCGTGCTTAGAGACTGCAATGGCGAGATGTACAGTGAAAAAGGAGTTATATTTTGGTCTGTTCTTACCCAAAACAATCTGAGTTGCTTCAGAAGACATTGATTAATCCACTGGAGTCATATGGATTACTTTTATGCTGACTTTATCTGCTTTTTGGAGCTTCAAAGTTCTGGTCACCATTCACTTGCAGAGATATTCTTCTAAAAATCTTCATTTGTGTTCAGCAGAAGAGAAAAGTAATACATATCTTAGATGGCATACGGGTGAGTAAATGAGAGAATTTTAATTTTTTTGGGGGGGGTGAATTATCCCTTTAAATTTCCAAAGAAAGTTCAGAATGATTTTTCCAGAGGCACTATACATGAAAAATCTATACTATGGTCCTAGTTAATTATATAAACAAATATTCTGGGGGCAAAGGTCAAACTTTAAGAATCAGTCTTTGGAAAAACCCATATTGATCTATCTCCAGTCTGAATATTGAAGGGGTCACGAAGTCTATTGTGGTTTTATGATCCCACTAAATGTCATTTAGGGATTTTTTTCAAGTTATAGATGGTGTGCTTCATTTTCACAGCTAATAGCATTGTAAGAGGATTACATTTGTATTAATAAAGGGAGAATGCCCTTTTATTTGGTCACTAATTGCCACTTGCTATAGTTTTAACAAGCCTAATGTGTTACATCACCACATCGTAAAGAACCATGGTCATATACATGCAGGTCACTATGCTTGACAGGCAAATATGAACTCTATGCTTACATAACAGGTCAAATGAGATGTTAAATGAGCTTGGGCAGAGAGCTCAGTTATGTGTAATACAAGTCCATTGAGTGTCTAATGAGCCATAATCCTCTCCTCTCTTGTTTATAACTCTTACTAAATCATCTTTTAAATACATTTTTTATTGGAGGGGTTTGAAATATTAGTGACAAATGAGCTTATTGAATTACATTCCAGAGTAAGGAAGCACACTGTCCTCCTCAGTCCATGGATTAAATTAAGGCTGAACTGTTCTCTTCACCCACGTGCGTGTCCGTGTATGTGTGCACATGTATGCACAGGCATGCATCGTGTCCCTCTCGTGATTTTCAAATGAGTCATTGTTCAGAGACACTGATTCATTCAGGAACCCCTTTATGTACGAACACACACACACACTGTCACATCCGCAGCCCCCCAGAATCTTCGCATATGTCATCTGAATGGGTGGATGCTAGCGTTCTCTGTCTCTGTCAACTTATGCTGTGCACTAACCCTCTGACTGGACACTGGATCACCACTGGATTAGTCCTGGACTCCCTTAAAGTCATAGAGAAAAGGATTGTGTCTTATTTCACCTGCGTCAGACAAACAAAGAAAAGGAGCTATTAGGAGGTTTGTTAAAGAAATATGTGTTAAAGTGAAATATGTCATTTTTACAAAATAACGACCCCAGCATGAACCAGGGTGTCTTGCATCATCCTGAAGGGGTTTATTTTGCATAAGGTTTGTTATGGTCAAATAAACCCCTCTCCGCTTCATGTTGGGGTTATTATTTTGCAATAATGAGCGGCTGACTGGACATTATCCTGCTTTTTACATTAATTAGTAAATAAATGGACATGAAATATAAGGGACCGCAGAGTGATACGAGAAATGTGTAGGAGATTAGTTGCTAGGGACAATAATCAAATAAATAGTTTAGCAGTCATTGTACAAAAATATCTGACCACAGAGTGCAGCAACTGACCAATTGGAATCAAGTATTCTAGAGTGCAGAGAAATGAAATAACTGAACAAAAGAGAATATCTAAATGTTTAAGAAAGGGACTGCATGGGCCATAGACCCTGAATAGTCATTGTTTTACGTTCTTCTACAGTGGATGTGTCAAGAGATAGTCACTGAAAAACAAAAATCAAGGTTAGAAATGTTAAATGTGTAATGAACATATACTCTCACTGAGCACTTTTTAGGTACACCTGTACATCTACTTATTCATGCGATTATCAAATCAGCCAATCATGTGGCAGCAGTACAATGCATAAAATCATGCAGATATGGGTCAGGAGCTTCAGGTAATGTTCACATCAACCATCAGAATGGGGAAAAAATGTGATCTCAGTGATTTGGACCGTGGCATGATTGTTGGTGCCAGACGGGCTGGTTTGAGTATTTCTGTAACTGCTGATCTCCTGGGATTTTCACGCACAACAGTCTCTAGAGTTTACTCAGAATGGTGCCAAAAACAAAAAACATCCAGTGAGTGGCAGTTCTGTGGACAGAAACGCCTTGTTGATGAGAGAGGTCAACAGTGAATGGCCAGACTGATTCCAGCTGACAGAAAGGCTACGGTAACTCAGATAACTACTCTGTACAATTGTGGTGAGAAGAATAACATCTCAGAATGCACAACATGTCGAACCTTGAGGCGAATGAGCTACAATAGAAGAAGACCACATCTGGCACTTTATTAGGACCATAGTGTTCCTATTAAAGTGCTCAGTGAGTGTATTTTTAAGTGACAGTGAGTCTGTGTTTTGGGCTGTGGCGAGTGTCTTTGCGTGATTGATACCAAACAGTTGTTTCCATGGCTGAGGTTAAACCATTGTACATTAACATGATTTATAATTTTGAGATATAAATCGCATCCTAAGCTTTTTCAGTTTTCAGACTGTTAATTATATACTGTCTTAAATGTATTCAAGGCAACAAACACATACAGTCATGTTCATAGGTGATTCATATCTGGTTCCTCCTCTTCTGCAGACTGAAAACAAGCACAGACAGATTCTGAGGTATATGAGGTCATCAGATATTTCTCTGTTAAACATACAATCTAGTGAGCATATCACCAGTATATAGGAAGAAATACTAGAGGTATGACACTGCAGGGAAAGGACTTTTGAGCCCCTCTCATTTAAACACCAAGAATGAGCAATTGTTTTTCATGTTCTCATTGTCATACAGTGTATTAAGTACACATATTTTGTTGTGGTAGGAAATATTGAAAGAAACTTTACACACAGGCATCAGCAAAACATATTATGAACTAGAACAGACATTTATCTGTTCTTTAAAGACCTAACGTGTACTGTCATACTACTATATATATTTTCATACACAGTGTACTGCTGTCTTACTATGTCCATGTGCTGCTGTTTGTTTGGATGAACTTGTGTCGTGTCGTGTCGTCTTGCACATATTTTCTATTTTGGGTAGTTGACATTAAAGATCCTGAAGTGTAATGCAAGCGCATACAGTACTTCATCTAAAACTGCTTTTAAACAACTTTATTTTCTAATTCTTGGTGTAATTACTTATATTTTTATGACCTCATGTTCATTTAGAGACTTCATATAATATTTGTAATTGTACAAATTCATTTGTCACACTGCAGGACTATTTTAGTGAACAGCAAAAAATCTTAAAGTGGTGAAAAACTTGACCAGTTCAAAATCTTGATTTTGAAAATAATGGGTCCATGGACATCTTATGTATCAACTACCAATTTCCTGCCTACACTGGACAGAGAAATGCTATAATTTCAGTACACTAGAGTCATATGTCTATAAAAAAATCTTGAGTCATTCTGAATCAGTTATGTGTTCTGATAACTGCTCTAGAACTATGCCAGTGTGTATATCTTGTTAGTTAAATCTGTGTGTGTATATTGTTTCTGCAGTTTGTCAAATGGGCAGTAGCAGCAGTAGTAGACTCTTCAGTACTCTGGCGCAGACTCTGAGCAGCGCTCCACTGGCAGACCCACTTGTTGATCCTGAAGATTATGAGTATGAGCAGGCCGACCCGGACGAACTCTTGCGTGAATGCAAGGAGGTTTTGAGAAATCGCCCGCCTCGATTGCACCGAGACTTTTTCAGGACCAGAGCCAGCTCGTTACAGAACTCACCCATCCGCATCATGCAGTGGAACATCTTAGCACAAGGTACAGAGTCTGCTTATGTAACCAGTTTTGGAGAACAATGTTGTAGCCTGTTCTTTTTACAGTATTTTGCCAATTTAAAGGTGAAGTGTGTGATTTCTGTGCTACTAGAGGCACCAAAAGGAACTGCAACAGTAATGAATGTTTCTAAAAAGGCCATAGAGCGCAACAATTGGGTTTGAGAACTAAAAATCCCATTCATTTTCTCCATAGACAAATACATTTTTAACATTAACTTATAAAACTTTAAAGACAGACCTACCGTGAGCGCCGAGGTTGTTGATCGATGATATATGCTTCTATTGAAGTCATCAGTCTGTGTTAGTTCAACGTAATTAAAAAAATATTGTGTTTAATAGCAAACTTCCTTGTGAAGAATTACACTACCCATGAATTTGCAAGAGAATGATCCACCAATCAGAGAGTCGCGATGAACAAACCTCAGCAAAAGAGCCCGGCAGTGATCGTCCACTTCCATGACGCACTCTTAAACTGCTTGTAGATGTGTATATATCTAAATATTTTGCAATAAAAGTTCATCTCAATCGACAGCATTTGTGGCACAGAAATTTATTTCAACTTGTCCCTCCTTTCCTTTAAAAAAAGCAAAAAATAGAGGTTACTTACAATGGAAGTGAATGGGGCCAATTTTTGGAGGGTTTAAAAGCAGAAATGGGAAGCGTGTAATTTTAAAGCACTTGAATAAATCTTTCTGTTAAAATGTATTTAAGTTTTACATTTGTTTAAATCATCGTTTTTGCGGGATTGCAGGGTTTACAGTGTTACGTCATCATGGCAATGAAGTTGTAAAATTGAATATAACTTTACACAGAAAAGGTTAATAAGCAGATTTATCACACTAAAATCATGTTAACATGCATATTGTTTATGTCTTGTGGCTATACTTTTAAAACAGTGAGTATTTTAATGTTTACGGATTGGTCACATTCACTCCCATTGTAAGTGCCTCACTGTAAACCAGATCTTTGCTTTTTATTTTTAAAGGAGGGACGAGTCTAAATACATTTTTGTAGTAATCAACATTTATGTTCAACTGCTCAAACAAACTGAGCTACCATGACTGCACATTAAACTGGGATAGGAGAAAGTATTTTAATGTACACACTTCTCTTTTAAAGGTGCTATATGTAATATTTTTACTGTACTAAATCATAAAATGACCATAATATATCATTAGAGAATTAGGAAACATGCTAAGTTGAAATACTGGCTTCTCCGATAACAATGCTATAGCCAGTATATTCTACATTGAAGTTTCCATTCCGGGCCGGAATTTCTGTTTATGTTTTGGCCTGTGTGATCCCGCCCACTGCCCACTCACCAATAGTATTTCGACACAGCCGGGTTTCCAGATTTGAACAAGTTTGCAGGCAAACAACACTGCGTGCTGCAGCCATGGATGCCAGCAAACGAACTGGATCAGAGATAACAGATTCCACCCGATGTAAAAAGCCTCGCCATCCATCTAAAAACCACCATGACCAGAGGTGTAGTAAAACAAGGATAAATACTGGAGATGCCTTTGGAAGATGGAGACAGCTTAAAGCCCAGAAATCCTTTAAAACGGATGCTGAGTTAGCTAACTTGTTTGTCAACATTCTGGCAACCCGTATGGGCTTCGAGTCTGGGGTGGACAACTCTCCAATATTTTGAATTTGGACTGCAGTACCCATTTCAAACTCTTGTTGTCAATCTTACATATAGCATCTTTAACTAATCTTAGAAGACACTGCAATGCTACTGAAATACTACCACATGCTGCTTAAAGTGTGACTTAATCTTCATTTTGCTTGTATTTCTGCAGCTCTTGGTGAGGGTAAGGATGGTTTTGTGCGTTGTCCAATGGAAGCATTAAACTGGTCAGAAAGGAAGTATCTTATACTGGAAGAGATCCTTACCTACAGGCCAGATGTGCTGTGCCTGCAGGAGGTGGACCACTACTTTGACACCTTCCAGCCTGTGTTGGCCAGCATGGGCTACCAGAGCAGCTTCTGCCCTAAGCCTTGCTCCCCCTGCCTGGACGTTCACAACAACAACGGCCCCGACGGCTGCGCTCTGTTCTTCAGCCACCGTCGCTTCCAGCTTCTTCACACCACACACCTCAGACTCTCCGCCATGATGCTCAAGACCAACCAGGTGGCCATCGTGGCGACTCTTCGCTGCAGGCGCACAGACCAAGTCTTCTGCGTGGCAGTGACTCATCTGAAGGCCCGGAGTGGCTGGGAGGCATTTCGTAGTGCACAGGGATCTCATCTCCTCCAGCAACTCTGCAACATCACCTCTCAGTCTTACCCAGAGATGGAACAGGAGGAGGATAGTCGAACTAGGGTTGGGGAAACCGAAGAGGGTATTCCATTGGTGGTATGTGGGGACTTTAATGCAGAGCCAAGCGAGGAAGTCTATAGGCGCTTTATGACGTCTCCTCTGGGGCTGGACAGTGCTTACAAATGTCTGAGTGAAGATGGGACCACAGAGCCACCTTACACCAGTTGGAAGATCCGGCCCAGTGGAGAGAGCTGCTCCACGTTGGACTACATTTGGTACTCAGAAAGGGCGTTCCATGTGGACGCTGTGCTTGGGATACCCAGTGAAGAGCAGATTGGGCCGGACCGGCTTCCTTCTTACCATTACCCCTCTGACCATCTTTCCCTGGTGTGTGACCTTAGCTTCAATCAGCAGCCTCATAGGCTCATGTAGCTGTCAATCATGAGTGCTCTCCAATAGGGTTCCAGAGCAGTTTTGGTCATTCCTAAAACGTTTGTGTGTAGGCTATGTCTGAATGTGAGAATGCATTACATTTGTATTATTGCTCGGAATGTAACTTAACATAAACCTTATTTTTACCTGCTCAAACAGGTCTTAATGCACCTCTGATGGACTGATGATTATTATTTTCCTTGATGGAGATTATTTATGCTCTTATTTTTTGTTATACAGAGGTTGTGCAATATTCTGTAATTTATTAAGTGCTTAATATGACATCTCAGGAAGACGCACATTCTTAATTAAATGGATCCAGAAGTGGAAAGATGTTTATATTTATATTGACTGTACTTTTTTTTTTTTCTTCAAAAACAAAAATGTAATCATCAATATGTTTGCCAATGACCAATAATATAAAAATGTCTGAATATTTTGAAATGGTGTGGTCTCTTTCTTCAATGAAAAGTAAAAGGGTGATTGTCATGAAACCTGTCAAAAAAGTGTTCTGGTCCTATTTTTGTTTTCCAAAAAAATAAATAATAATAATTATATATAATTATGTATATATATACATATATATATATAAATTATATTTTGCATATAGAAATCTCTGCATATAGATTTTTTTTTATGGGCATTAAGATTTTTTTACATTTTGACAATTTTGATGACAATTACACATTTTACCCCAATTCCCACCACATTAAGAAAAGATGGGTATTATGATATTCTCATTACCGCAGCGTGAATATATATATATTTGAAGTATTTATACATCATAGTAGTACTCTCTTGGTACTGCCTTGCTGATTATTCTTGCTGATATTAATTTAGAAAATCCTTGCACAACAGCACCTTTTTTAATATGGTAAAAAAAAAAAAAATACTGTTGCATTAATGAGAATCATCACTGAAAACAATGGGAATAGTACAACTTTTTTTTTCTATTAATTTGGGGTTAAATATGGACATTTTCTTTACAGTTTCGTAAGATATCACACAAATGTGTTCTGGTTTGGAACTAGTTTATGATCAATTCTGACTTTAAAAATGTTTAGTCTTGTTTTTATCTCTATTAAGAGGGGGCCCAGAGCATAAAATTGATTTAAATGGGTATTATACAGATTGAAATGAGGAGAGACAGCTACAGAATGTTACATCATGCTTGGGGAATTATCTATCAGAACTGTGTTATATGCCTATATTTATGTCTTTCATTTATTAGGTTTCATTCAAGATTTATTCATGCCTAATTTGACTGACAGCTTGCATAAAGAATCAAAATATAAGGGAATTTAAAATGTGAGATCCATATTAAAACCATATCGCTCTCCTGTAAACTCTAGCACGCTGGTGTGGTCAAGCCACTGAATTACAATATAATCCCCTCTGCTATAACACTTCCATGCAATTCAAAGCTGTTCCAAATAAACCTAAAATGGTGTTAAACAAAAAAAATTATCTTTAAATGATAGGTCAGTCATTAAAGTCACTACTTTAAACAATAAGTTGCAACTAAAATATTTTGACAGAATTTTAAAATGTAACTCAGCAAAATTTCTTTGTCTGACACATTCTTTATGCTTCCTTACGAGAGCTGCCTTCAAAAGATGAATTTTTTTGCTATCTGGATGCAAAGATCCTGATCCTGCAAATCCAATCTATTTTGGTCTCTATCCTTCTGAGCCAATTAGACTGCAGAAATATGGAGCAATGCTTTGTTCAAAGTTATCATACTTTCTAATAGGGCTCTCCGGCAATCCATGTATATATGCGTCACAGATACTAAGGTCTCTTAGTAGTACATCCAACATTAGACTCTATTACTTTGGGCAGTTAGTGTTCAGAGATGTACTAACGGACTCTTTTGGTGCAAATTAGTTTCAAACTCTGAACTGACAGATATATCACTCTTTATTATCAAAGGTCAAACTAAAAGTATCTATGGACACACACTGATACCAGTCCCAGCTCTGGTCATCTAGAATTAAAGGAATGGTTCACCTAAAAATGATAATTCTTTGATCATTTACTCACCCTCCTGTCATCTCAAACTCGTATGCTTTCTTCCACGGAACACAAATATATTTTATTGGAAATATGTGACTATAGTTAGCTTGAAATCACGATTGCGCCAAAAAGACTGCAAATGGCAAAATTTATAGTGAAGTTAAATTTGGCCAATTCTCACCCAAAACCAATTGAATCGCTTCAGAAGACATGGATTAAACCACTGAAGTCACATGGATTACCTTCATGTGCTTTTTGGAGCTTGGAAGTGTTGGACCCCATTGAACTGCATCGTCTGGATATATTCACATATCTTCATCAAAATATCTTTGTGTTCCGCAGAAAAAAAGACAGTCATCTGACTTGAGATGGCATAAGTGTGAGTAAATGATTAGAGAATTATAATTTTTGGGCAAACTATTACTTTAACATTTAAGAAGAGTCATGAGGACCAATTAACAAGCACATACAAATATAAAACAAAAACAAAAGCTCATTAAACCAGTTGTTTACATAATTCTTGTCTCTATATTTAAATCTACTTGGATACACTTTAGGGTGAAAATAAAACAATGTTTCATATATTGAATATTCAATATACTGTTTTTCAGACAATCCTTCCCTTTTTGTATACATGGAAAAAAAAGGTGATCAGCAAAGTACAAAGCAGTGGATGCATGATACAGAAAACATGGTGGTAAATGCACAAAAAGACGATTATTTAAAAATGGTACAGACTGAAATGACAAGAAAGAAAAAATGTCCTTTACAATGAAATGTAAAAAAAAATTCCTGCATATATATATATATATATATATATATATATATATATATATATGTATATATATAATAATTATATTTACACACAAAGCACAATCAATTCCTTTACATAATGAGCAAAAAGATGACCTAAGGCTGCTTGTTTTATTTTATTGACTACCACAATGGTACGTCTATGCACAGATTCTTTAATCCTCCAGATGAGCAAGTGAAAAAGAGCATCTCAGCTAAATCTCTTTACCTTTGTGACTTTCTCTCATCTTTAGCACCAGGTGAAGTTCCTTACTTCAGTATCACAGCACTGATGGTCTGCTATAACAAAGCTAGATTTGAATAGATTAATAGAACAAAAGCAAAAAAAAAAAAAAGGCCTTCCAATGTCTAATCCAGGCTTGAGGCTATGCATGATGGTTATAGTGTTGGGTTGTGAACGAGTGTATATGCTGTAGTGCTGGTTTCATCCATTTCACATAAGAGACAGCCACTATTCCCATCACAAGTGCATATGTTGGTTCCTGTGAGTATTTGATGTTCACTCAGCTCTGTGTTGTTGTGGGATTCGTCTGTGTGCTTTCTGTAATCTCTGCAGAACTGTCAACTGTCTGAGACACAGAAACTTCAGGAGATTCCACCTTTATAATATTCACATCCTGTAAAGACATCGCTGGCTGTACATTTGGCACCACAGTCACTTGAGTTGTGGCTGTGGGTGCTGTGAAGTTGGACGGGACAGTGAGCTTTAGAACGTTGCTGGTTGGCACGGTGACCGGGGAGAGCGTGCTCAGAGTGATAGGCGTGCCGGCTTTGCCAGGCATAGTAGGAAGGGTGATGAGCTGCAGGGTGAATCTCTCACCACTTTGCCCCTGAGCTGGCACAAGCGTTGGCACGGCCTGGAGCAGCACTTTACCAGTGCTGTTACCCCCAGTGATTGAGCTGGTGGGTGAGTTGACAGTTACTGTGGAGATTTTCTGACCCTGTGGTGTTGTCATGAGAAAGGGGACCTGCATAGCCAGCCTCACAGTCCTAGAAAAAAAGAATGAAGAAAGACAATGAGACCATGCGTTTTGATCCATTTTGACTGGAGTAAGAAAAGCAGTATGGCTGATATTTAAAGACATCAATCATAGTTTGTTTTGACGTGCCATTTAGGGGTAGGGTTTTCTGAGATATACAGTACTTTGCAAAAGTCTTAGGCACATAAGATGATATACAACAACATTTGTCTTAAAGGATTAGTTCACCCAAAAATGAAAATTCTCTTATGATTTACTCACCTTTAAGCCATCCCAGATGTGTATGTCTTACCTTCTTCAGCAGAACCTAAATTAAGATTTTTATAAGCACATTTGTCTGTACAATGCAACTGAATGGGTGTCATTAGCCTGCAGGCTGTTTGATGGTCCAAAAGTCATATTTAGGCAGCATAAAAGTAATCCACAACTCCAGTCGATCAATTAATGTCTTCTGAAGCAAATCGATAGGTTTGTGTAAAAAAATATACATCGATAATTAAAAGGTTATTAACTTTTAAAAAACGCTTTCTGCTACCAGTCGGCCCATCACGGAGCTGTTGCTTGATGTTATCACAATGGCGCATTCACGTGAGAAGTCAGAAGCACATGCTTTGTTTACAACAGAGGAATGAACGTCATGCAAGAGTTAGGACATTTCAAACAGCAATACAGCAACGATTTGAAGTAAACAAATTTTTCATTATCGTTACACAAGCCTATCGATTTGTTCAGCAGACATTCATTGATCGACTGCAGTTGTGTGGATTACTTTTATGCTGCCTAAATATGACTTTTGGACCATCAAACAGCCAGCAGCGTCATGGCACCCATTCAGTTTCATTGTATGGACAAACAGAGATGAAATGTGCTTATAAAAATCTTCTTATCGGTTCTGCTGAAGAAGGAAAGACATACACATCTTGGATGGCTTAAAGGTGACTCAGTCATGAGAGAAAGCTTGGAACATCCTATCTGCCAACAACCAAGAAAAACTGTGTCCAGGTGTACCTAGGAGAATTGGTGCTGTTTTGAAGGAAAAGGTGGTCACACCAAATATTGATTTAGCTTTTTTATGATACTGTATGATGTTAATTGATAAATAAAAACGGTTTATGGCACTATTTTTGAAGAAATCCTGTGAAAAAAAAAAAAAAGAAAAGTGCCAAAAACTTTTGCAGAATACAGTATATAGTTTACTAATAATTTAAAAAATAGCAACAAGACTGTAAAGAAAACATAAAAATAGGAGAAAATGTATAAAGTACGGTATGTAACATAAGTACAGACTCTTTTAAAGACATAAGAAGTCAGAATGTACAGTTCTGCTTATGAATATGTAGTTCTTCATACAAACAAACCTCAATCAATTATGCCAATAACCTGGCAAACTTTAGCAAATCTCATCAGCTGAAGATTTCAGTCTAATCCAGAGCTTTAAAAAGCGGTTTTTACATGGAGTTAAAAGGAGGAAAAATCCTTTTGCATGTTTCTGCATCTCTGTAAAAAAAAATTACAGAGTACACCTTTAACAATTAGACATCATTATACCATACCCAGGGGCTGTCGTTGTATTGGCTGGCGACTGTTGCACGGTCATAAAGGCATCTTGTCCTGAGGTTAGATTGATGATTTTAGGTACAGCAGTAGAGGGAGAGACTGCCACCCCTTTCCCTTTCAGACTGCTGCGATAGGTTGCAGCTTGGGTTTCGCTCTTTCCCTCATCAATGCTGTCATCAATATCATCATCATCTATGAAAACAATGTCTTTGGGCATCTCCTTAAACTGGTACACAAGTCTTTGGCCTTCCACTTTAGCTAAAATGCCCCGCTGGTAGTAATACCTACACAAAACATTATCAATTGCACGTTTTCCAGAGACAGTGGAAATCTGTTCAGATGTCACTGTTATTATGCTTCACTGTAAAGCTTTTTGACTAAATATATCTGAAAAAACAGACAGTCAAAACATTACCTAAGTGCTCTCCCCATTGTCTCATAGTTCATGTCAGGTTTATTCTTATGTCTTCCCCATAATTTAGACACTGCTTTGGAGTCCACAAGCTTGAATATACCCTTCTCCTTCTGAGTCCACTTAATGTACTTTGGACAGGTTTCCTTATCCTGTAGGAGATCCAAAAGGAACTCCCATAGGTAGGTTGTTGAGCCTGAAAGACATGTTTTGAATTTAAAATGTATGGCACCACAAAAATAGATGGACATACCAATAATAAACAAAACATTTACCCTTGCTTTCTTTTGATTTCCTCCTATAGACCAGATCCAGTGAACCATCAGAGCAATTTCGTGGAGTTCTGGGTTTTCGTCCTGCTGGGAAACATCACACAAAGCAAATGACACTTTTCTAAATGATTACACATGGTTTCCAAGTACGATGACCCTTCAACTTAGTCTGTTATGCTCTAAAATGCACAGTGGATTGGATACTACAAAAAATATTTTATTTTTAATTGTCAATGGAGATTAAGAACAAAAACTTTCATTCAAGCATATTTGAACCACATTTAACGTGAGAAAATAAATCAAAGTTGAAATTGCATTTTAGTCAATTTAACACTTTAAATTAACTGTAAAGAGAAAACGATCAATGTCTTAAAGGGATAACAGCAAAGTGTGGCACACCTCTCTTCTTCTTTTTCAGTAATTCTGTCTCCTGCAGGACAACAATGTCCTTGTCAATGGGCCCCATATCCTCAGATCTCACTTCCACCTCCATCTCAGATAAAAGCTCCTCTGTTGAGAGATAGATACCTATTGTTATTTTTTACTTTTTGTACAATTTGTGAACTCTTTGTAAAAGAATTGTTAACTATTTGCACAAACATCACTAGCTAATAGCAGCTATAATAAAGAGAGAGAGTGAGAGAGAGAAAGAGAATACTAATAAAATTAGACAATACTGACCTAGCATAATTATAGGTTAGGACAGTGTAAATAGTGTACTTTGCAAGTGAGTAGATGTGTAGACTTGTAAAAGCATGCACAATGTTTGTATGTGTGTAACCACACACCTGTACTGCGATCCCCCTGTAGGCTGGCTGGTGAATCCATATGCAGCAGAGCTTCTGCTGCTTCAATAGTTTTATCATGTACCGAGACCTCCACTAATAAAGAGAAAATCAGAAAAGTTTTTTTTTTTTTGCATGTTAATTCTGATAAACACATTACACAAACTGCTGAACATGGAATGCACACCATCCTTTTAACAATTTTGAAATAACACATCTTTTTAAAAATGTGTACTTTTATAATTATTCTATCATTCAGGTTTGTAAAGTCAAAACAGATGTTATGAACTATGGGTTGTGACTTTTAAAAAGATTAATATTGAGCTAGCTTTTGATTAAAATAATAGTAGTATTTATTTGCATTCAATGGTATATAAATGTTTTTCCTGAGTTTGTCATGTACATTAATCAAACTGGCGGTAAAGGAACAAAATATTTGCATGTGGGTGTGTTCGAAACGACGGTGATCGGCGGTTGGTCAGTTACCCTGTCACTCAACGACCTACAACGCCTATATCAACACTTCCGCCCCAAACTTCGAAGCCGCACGAAAGGGTTTTTTAAAACAATACATTTAATTTATTGCTCCCATCGAATTAAGCTTTCATTAAACACTTCCCGGCAACATTGTAAATTAACTGTAATGTTCGTTTATTTGGAATTTAGTTGGTACC